>NW_025538329.1:0-20450 GCF_020615455.1 Coregonus clupeaformis | reverse complement strand
ACACACACACACAAAACACACACACACACACACACACACACACACACACACACACACACACCCCGTTTCTGTTAAGATTTAACTGGATAGAACCCAAATGCAGACAAGTACACCAAGCCAGAGAAGTTTTAACAGGTTTATTATAATGTTCAATAGTCCAGGTTTCCAATAAATGGGGAAGAGCAAGTCCAGGTTACAGGGAGGTACAGATCCAGGTCAGGGCAGGTGTGGTACCGTAATGTCCTAGTGTCCGTGGTGGTCCAAAGGAGAGGCCCGATAGTGAAGAGCAGGATGGTGGTGGCAGGAGGTAAGCGGAGGCAGGAGTCAGGGTTCCACAAATATCTGTGGCACCGGAGAAAAAAGTAAATAAACAGTCCAAAAAACACAAGAGCGAAAACAGACAGGTTGAGTCGGCAGCGAGACCAACATGGTTGTCTTGACTATGATCTGACGATGAGTGGAAAGTTTGACCGGGTCTTAAAGGCTGAGGTGATTATGGTGAATGAGCTGCAGCTGGAGACCCTGACTCCCGCACACCAGACTTCACTCCTGCAATCAAGGACAGACAGAGGAGGGGAGAGCAGAGAGAGAGCTACCTAGCAGCAGTAGGCCTAACAGTACCCCCCTCTACGGCGCCACCTGGCGCCGAACAGGGTTTATCAGGATGTAACCTATGAAACTCACGAACCAGAGCAGGATCCACAATGAAGCTCCTGGGCACCCAGGAACGTTCCTCAGGACCATAACCCTCCCAATCCACCAGGTACTGGAAACCACGACCGGCGGCGAACATCCAAAGTCGCCGGACAGTGTAGACCGGACCCCCACCCACGATCTTGGGCGGAGGAGGGGGAGAGGGCGGGCACAAAGGGCCTAACCGACACAGGCTTAATCTGGGAAACATGAAAGGTGGAATGAACCCGTAGGGAGGCAGGAAGCTGTAGCTTAACCGCGCAGGGGGTTAACAACAGACAGTATCTGAACGGTCCTATAAAAACGAGGCGCCATCTTCTTCGACTCCACCTTCAATGGAAGGTCCCGTGACTTCAGCCATACCTCTTGACCAGGAGTAACCGGGAGCCTGGGACCGGTGACGGTTGGCTTGCCTCTGTACAGCTCGGGACAGCTACCCTGGCCTTCCTCCAGACCTTGCAGCAGCGGCCGCATGTGGGACTGCACCGAGGGTACCGCAAGTTCCCTCTCTCCTTTTGGGAAGGGAACAGGGAGGTTGATAACCCAGAGCACACAGAAAAGGGAGACAAACCAGAGGAAGCGTTAGTCAAGGTGTTATGAGCATATTCCACCCAGGGGAGCATGGAGCTCCATGACCCAGGGTTAGACCCAGTGACACAGCAAGTGCGGTCTCCATCTCCTGGTTCGCTCTCTCTCGGCTTGCCCGTTGGTCTGGGGGTGATATCCAGAGGACAGGCTGGATGTAATGCCCAAAGCTTTACAGAAAGCTTTCCACACCTGGGAGACAAACTGGGGACCCCTGTCAGAGACAATATCCGTGGGTAGACCATGAGAGCGAACACATGTTCAACCAAAATATCAGCCGTCTCTCTGGCAGTGGGCAGTTTAGGTAGGGCCAAAAAAATGAGCGAACTTAGAAAACGATCAATCACCGTAAGAAGACAGTCTTACCCGATGAGGGGGAAGTCCAGTGACAAAATCCATAGCGATATGCGACCAGGGCCGGCTGGGTATAGGTAGAGGTCGTGATGACCAGCGCTGGCCTGGGTGGAGTTTTTACTCGTGCACATACCGTACAAGCGGCAATGAGGCTCAGTGTCCGCCTCCATCGTGGCCCACCGAACTTCCGTCGCACTAAGTCAAGGGTCCAGAAACTCCAGGGTGACAGGTAAGGGGAGACGAGTGAGCCCACTGAAGTACCTGGGAGCCGAGCAGACTCAGGGACAAACATCCGGGTTAGGAGGACCCCTCCCAGGGTCAGCTTGATGATGTTGAGCCTGTCTAACAATCCCCTCGATGTCACATGTGATGACTGCAATACTGCAGTAGGAGGCAAAATGGGTTCAGGGTTACTACCAGTATCAACAGCCGAATGAACACGAGACAGGGCGTCAGGCTTGACGTTCGTGACCCAGGGCGGTAAGACAGAGAAAATTGAATCTCCCAAAAAAATAGTGCCCACCTGGCTTGGACGGGGGTTGAGCTGCTTTCGCTGACTGGAGGTAAGCCAGATTCTTGTGATCCGTCCAAACGATGAAGGGTTGTTCCCCCTCCACCAATGTCGCCACTCCTCGAGAGCCAACAACGACCCGAGCAGTTCAGATTTCCAACATCATAATTCCTCTCTGCCTGAGAAAGTTTCCTTGAGAGAAAAGCACAGGGATGCAGTTTGTTATCTTCAGGAGAACGTTGTGACAACACTGCACCTACCCCAGTGTCGGATGCATCCACCTCCCACGACAAACTGGCGGTCGGGGTCCGGCTGCATCAGAATGGGAGCCGAGGCGAAGCGATGTTTCAGTTCTTGACGCTGATTCAGCCCCTTCATTCCCAGCGAACGGTCGTGGATGGAGGTGAGAGCGGTGAGTGGCGCCGCAATGCGGCTGTAGTCTTGATGAACCTCCTATAGAAGTTCGCAAACCCCAGGAATCGTTAGTTGTTTTGCGGGTAGAGGGAGCTGGCCAGTCCGTGACAGCTAGAGATCTTAGCTGGGTCCATCCGCCGCTCCCCCTGAGCTATGATGTAACCCAAAAAGAGGGTCTCAGACACATGAAATTCACATTTCTCCATCTTCACAAACAGTTTGTTCTCCAACAACCTTTGCAACACCTGGCGCACATGCAGTTCATGTTCCTGGGAGGACTCTGAGAAAATCAAGATATCATCCAGATAGACAAAAACAAACCCGATTCAACATGTCCCGAAGGACATCATTGACTAGTGCCTGAAAAACAGCAGGGCATTAGACAACCCAAAGGCATAACCCGATACTCAAAATGTCCCAAGGGTGTGTTGAAGGCAGTCTTCCATTCATCACCCTTACGAATGCGCACCAGGTGATACGCATTTCGTAGATCCAGTTCGTAAAGATGGTAGCACCATGAAGGAGGGAAAAGCAGAATTAATCAAAGGCAGAGAATACTTGTTCTTAATGGTGATGTTGTTAAGTCCACGGTAATCAATACGGTCTGAGGGTCTTATCCTTCTTAGCAACAAAAAAGAATCCCGCTCCTACAGGTGACGAGGAAGGACGCATAATACCTCCGCCAAGGAGTCCCGAATGTAGTTCTCCATAGCCTCCGTCTCCGGCCGGGAGAGATTGTACAGGCGACTGCTGGGAGGCGGGGCTCCTGGCTGGAGGTCAATGGCGCAGTCGTAAGGCTGGTGAGGAGGAAGAGAAGTAGCTCTGTGTTTGCAGAAAACGGATGCCAGGTCGTGATACACGTCAGGAACAGCAGAAAGATCCATGGACTCCAGTGGAGGTTGAGGCACAGTACTGGCAGGAGTCTGAGCAGAACACAAACAATTCACATGACAAAATGTGCTCCATGAAACAATGCTACCTGTCACCCAATCAATGTGTGGATTGTGTTTTATGAGCCAGGGGATACCAAGGACCAGGGAGTCTGTGGGCAGTCGATAATATGGAATTGAATGTTCTCCTGATGATTTCCCGACACTCTAAGACAAACAGGAACAGTCTGATGGGTAATGCGGGTCAACAATTGTCCATTTAGACCCTTAGCCTGCAGCGGACAGTCCATAGGAACAGTCTCCAAATCCATTTGTTGAGCCCACTCTCTATCCAAAAAGCTTTCAGCCACCAGAGTCAATCAGCGCACTAACAGAGAAATTCTGGGACTGCCACTGGAGGGATGCCTGGAGCAGAATCCGCGGGGAGAAGAGGAAGAATCCGCTGCTCGGCTCACCAAAACTTCTCCCATAAATGATGAGCCGGCCCTTTTCCCGGACGAACTGGGCAGGAAGGAAGCGAAATGACCAGCTTCTCCACAATACAGGCAGACCCGAGCCTGAATACGACGTGCACGCTCCTCTGAGGACAACCGTGCACGACCCACCTCCATGGCTGCGGGTTCAGTGCTCCTCGTATCGACTCGGGAAGACACCGGCTCTCTCCGTAGGGACGATGCAGGGAGGAGTTTGTTGATGACAGACAGGTTGCTTGGAACTAACACTCCTCTCCCGGGCGGCGCTCCCGAATCCGATTATCCAACCTGATAGTGAGTGAAATAAGATTATCCAGCGTAGGCGATTCATCATAGACACCAATTCATCTTTTAAAATCTCAGACAAAGCATTGATGAACACTCCTTGTAATGCCTCGTCATTCCAACCACTCACTGCTGCTAAAGTCCGAAACTCCACTGCCATCTCCACACACTACGAGCCCCCTGCCGAAGAGAAAACAACCGTTTCGCAGCCTCCTTGCCTCGTACGGGGTGGTCAAAAACCTTCCTCATCTCCGTGGTGAAGGCCACGTAAGCGTTGCAAATGTCCGACTGACTCTCCCAGACCGCGGATCCCCAGGCCTGAAGGCGGAACCGCTAGTAGAGTTGATAAGGTAGGCAATACGGGCTCTTTTCTGAGGCGTAGGTGAGGGGCTGTTGTTCAAACACTAACGAGCATTGAGTCAAAAAATCGCCACAGGTTCCCATGTTCCCGTCATAGCGCTCTGGAGCAGGAACAAAAGGCTCTCTGATCTGGGCTGAAGGAGTAGTAAGGGCAGACACTTGATTGGTGAGTAATTGAACCTGATTAAGCAGCACCTGACTGTCCTCAGCAATCGTCTTAAACAGGGTATCATGTTGGCCAAGTAGAATGCCCTGATTGGCTATGGCAGTCCAAATTTGAGTGCACTCTGGGGTGGTATCCGAGCTACTGTCTGCTGGGTTCATGTTGGTCAGATCATACTGTTCAAGATTTAACTGGATAGAACCCAAATGCAGACAAGTACACCAAGCCAGAGAAGTTTTAACAGGTTTATTATAATGTTCAATAGTCCAGGTTTCCAATAAATGGGGAAGAGCAAGTCCAGGTTACAGGAGGGTACAGATCCAGGTCAGGGCAGGTGTGGTACCGTAATGTCCTAGTGTCCGTGGTGAGTCCAAGGGAGGCCCGATAGTGAAGAAGCAGGATGGTGGTGGCAGGAGTGAAGCGGAGGCAGGAGTCAGGTTCCAAATATCTGTGGCACAGGAGAAAAAAGTAAATAAACGTCCAAAAAAACAAGAGCGAAAACAGACAGGTTGAGTCGGCAGCGAGACTAACATGGTTGTCTTGACTATGATCTGACGATGAGTGGAAAGTTTGACCGGGTCTTAAAGGCTGAGGTGATTATGGTGAATGAGCTGCAGCTGGAACCCTGACTCCCGCACACCAGACTTCACTCCTGCAATCAAGGACAGACAGAGGGGGGGGAGAGCAGAGAGAGAGCTACCTAGCAGCAGTAGGCCTAACAGTTTCATATCCAGACAGCTGCAGAGGTTTTCCATGACCCAGTTTGACATGTGACCACCCTTGGCATTAACCCCTACCAATGAGGTCAAATGTTTTCTTCCTCACCTCAATACATAACATTACAACTCCTCTGAGGGGAATTCAGTGACCTCTCTTAATATAGAGTGTTGGAGCCAAGAACCCGGTCTAACATTAAACATGCTGTCTTTGCTGGGTGGGTTTCTGCAGTGTGAGTTTGATTTGAATTCTACAGTGGGGATGTACCATGTAACATGATTATAAATGGCTGCTAATGGATGGTTGCCCCTTTACCACCCATTCAGGCAAGCAGACAAACAGGCAATGAGTACTTGGGCATTGTTGTAAGCAATAACTTATAGTAATATGAAAGTATGATGCATCTGGATAAATAATTAAATGAAGACATCATATCATCATATTATTTATACCTTACATGCTGTAGCTATTGCAGCAAATACTAATAACATGCATAATTATTCAGAGATGAACACTGTTTAATCGAGAAAATGGCATTGGTGATATTCCCTCAGGTTAGCTCATCCCAAGGCAGTGGAATACATTAGTTGTATCACACAGCATATGGGTGCAATATTTTGTGCAAAAGCGTGTTTTTCCCAGTAGCAACAAAATGGTCTGTTCATGAAAACAGCCTGATTTTTCAAAGCTGTTGTCCCGGGCAAATTACTGTTCGCTCTTGAACAAATTGCTGATCTTAGAAGGTTCACACAAGGACTTTGAAGTTGAAAATGGTTCTTTATCAACTTTTTGCCAGCTGTATGAAGACGCAAAATTGTGTATATACTCAACACAAATTGGCCCTTTTTAAAAATCCCTTTTCTCTCACACAGCCGGTATCAGTGCATCACAATATGCGTAAACAACAACCATGCAATTACTAAGACAATTATTAATATATAGTGAAATGAAAAAAAGTCACTTTTCTTAGTCAAACTGTTTCCTCAGTCCTTTTATTAGTCCTAACAGTCGGCCATTTTGTGTCCTGTGGTTCCTTTGTTTGGAGCCACCATGGAGGCTTGCCATCATCCAAGCACACTTGTCTCATATCACAACTTGAGTACCTTATCAAAACTATTGTGTTAATCAACCTCCTGGAGCAATATGTCCGCACTACATTGACAGTCCTGTATATTTATCTCCCAGTTCCTCATTATATGCCTAAATCGGTTAGATAAAATTCCATCATAAGTCACAAATATAGCACCTGCTGCCAAAAAGAACCCTCCAAAACCTTCAAATAATGCAGTGTTTTTAATGTTTGGGGTAGAATGTCTGACTAATACCTCCTTCGTGTTGCAACATTATCGAAAGGGGTATTAGATGTGATGGTGATGAATACTTTGGGCTAGCGCCGGCTTCCATTACTGCACTGAGGCATGGGAGTACCGGCCCGGGCCTTTAGCGGACTTCAATTAATCTCACTGAGCCACCTTCATTTAATTGTTCCAATTGTAGCCAATAATCCATCTAATGACATAAGGATTTCTTCCTCTCCTTCCTTTAACATCTGTTTTGCATGCATTATTACTGGCGTGCTCTTCATAATGTACTCCACATTCTCCCTTTATCTTAAAATATTGACTTTGGGTTCTCTGTCAGAAAGACCCGTGTTCCAGGATGACTTTAATGCAGTCACCCTGGGTTAATGATATCAGGAACCACATCAATATGACAATGCAATCTTCTGAGATGTGCAGCTCCACTGCAAACAAGACGACCTGGAACTCAACCAATGTGATGTAATGCCTTCTGGAGATATGATGTGGTATGAGGAAATTGTACACTGTAAGTAGGTTTCCATCCAATTGGCGACAGATTTTAATATGAATATTCTGAAATCTGCATAAAAACACACATTTTCCACCAGAGATGTAACCTTCAAATTGACTTGTTGCGGATAAAAGGCTGTGCGTGATAACGTAGTGCACATAAAAAATAACTTTTCGGTTAAATTCCCATGTACTGAATAAAATATACAAGGTAAATGTTTTTTTTTATCACATTTTCAACTCAACTGATGGTTTTGTCACAACAACAAAAAAAGTGTTATATAGCAAATGTGCCCACTCTGGTATTGGCACGTGCACTCTAGCCAACAGCTCGCATACAGTGTGGTTATATCTTACATGATGAGGTTATTATGGACAAAAGAGAGAGACATTTTTTATTTGGCAAACAGCAGCCAAACATCAATTATCATGTCACCAGAACAAGACCGTCGATATTAATTGGAGCAGAGCATCAAGCTCATCACCTTGCACTTTCACCACCTGTGAAGTTCACCATAACTTATTTCATCTGTAGCATAACAAACTGCAATGATTTCCCCGAGTCGTAGTGGGAGGACCACACAACAAGTTTACTTCGATTTGATGGTTATTACAGTGTATCAATATTTGTGCATTAAAGTGATTCCACCGCCATTTCTTGCATAATTAATTTTACTGACACAAAAAAGATCCCAGCTTGTCTAGCGTATTTTGTTTTGTCAACATTTGGAACATTTACCTCAAATTTGGCCTGTTGTGATTTTCTTTTATCCGACATCACATAAAAAGGTTGAATGGAAACATGGTTTATGTCAAGCTATTATGATCAACGTGGCACATTTCAAGATAAGGTGAAATGCATGTAAATTCATCTTTAAATGTTTTCATTTGTCATCTGCATTGACCTTTACAATTGAAGTCATGGGGTTATATTTACAAGATGGAGAGCTCGACAACAGCTGTGTGGGTTGCAAGGTAACATTATGTGAGAAGAGGTACCTAGGATGAAGGTTGAAGCAGAAAGGCACTACACAGAAGGACATGGATGTCAAGAGGGTTGCATACTGTATTTACTAGTTTCAACTTCACTAGGGCTATGATAGTTATATTTATTCATAACTAATTCAGTACCCCATTTTTCGTGACGAATTCAACAATTTTCGGGACGCAATCTCACTCTCATATTCAAAGCGGGCCACAGGGCAGTGGTGTGGTGTCAACCATGAAGCCAATCACAAATTGCCACCCAGAGCCTGAATGAGAAGGAATTACAGTGGGAATACATATCTTGGATGAAATCCTATGCATTTCTTTGTATTTTTAATTAACATGGATCACAAATGCAACCCGGGCTCTTGGGATCAAAGACCTATATCCCCAGCCTCTATAACTATGTCAATATGATTTGTCAAGGCAGATCACAGAGAGATGTCCAGCTCAAAGACCGAGGAGACCAATTGCTTAATCTTAAACCCATTAACAGTGTGATTTGAGTTGTGACAATAAACTGAAAATTATCGACACCAACCATACCAAACATTATCACGGCATTTTGCTGATGTTGTTCGATACGATAAGTTTCCTATAATAGAGAAATGTGACGTTTGAAATTCAATAAAAACTAGTAGTAGTAGTTTAAAGGATAATTTAAAAAAAAACTGTGGTGCAGATTAATGTTCTAAACTTATCGTTATATTTATCGTTATCACATCAATTCAGGCAATTTTACACGATAAGCATTTTTGTCCATATCACCCAGCTCAAGTGTGATTGATTGCCTGTAAACCTCATGTTTGATTGCTGCTGTTGTTGTTTTTTCCCCCGACGCCTGCATCGCAACTCGACGGATGCAGTGGGCTGTCAAATTAGCCGGGTTGTCTGAAACAGTGCCAACGCCGCAAGGCACATCAAAGACACATCATCAAAGTGAGCCATCTGTCCTGTGCGGCGCTGCTGCCTTTTTCCCTTCTTACTTCCACCCTGTTGATGATGTCGGTATAATAAGGAAATGCTGAGGGAAGTGATCCATGAAAATGTAGAATGGCTGAGCCGACAGGACCCGCACGCAGGCAGGCAGGCAGGGGAAGGACTCAGGGGTAGAGCTATTTCGGGGCCACATGCAGTAGTAGACCACGTGCTCTTTCCCCAAACCTCAATTGACTCCCATCCCAGTAAAACTTCAAAGTTATCCGAGGGAGGATGACAATCGCAGTCGATACGACCTTATGAAGCATCCTTTTTATTTACTTAAATGATAGGATGCCCAGGTATTAAGTGGCAGCAAAAATGTTTATCTCCAACTACATCTCCCATATACAGGTAAAAGTCAGTAAATTAGAATATTTTGAAAAACTTGATTTATTTCAGTAATTGCATTCAAAAGGTGTAACTTGTACATTATATTTATTCCTTGCACACAGACTGATGCATTCAAATGTTTATTTCATTTAATTTTGATGATTTGAAGTGGCAACAAATGAAAATCCAAAATTCCGTGTGTCACAAAATTAGAATATTACTTAAGGCTAATACAAAAAAGGGATTTTTTAGAAATGTTGGCCAACTGAAAAGTATGAAAATGAAAAATATGAGCATGTACAATACTCAATACTTGGTTGGAGCTCCTTTTGCCTCAATTACTGCATTAATGCGGCGTGGCATGGAGTCGATGAGTTTCTGGCACTGCTCAGGGTGTTATGAGAGCCCAGGTTGCTCTGATAGTGGCCTTCAACTCTTCTGCGTTGTTGGGTCTGGCATTCTGCATCTTCCTTTTCACAATACCCCACAGATTTTCTATGGGGCTAAGGTCAGGGGAGTTGGCTGGCCAATTTAGAACAGAAATACCATGGTCCGTAAACCGGGCACGGGTAGATTTTGCGCTGTGTGCAGGCGCCAAGTCCTGTTGGAACCTGAAATCTCCATCTCCATAGAGCAGGTCAGCAGGGAAGCATGAAGTGCTCTAAAACTTGCTGGTAGACGGCTGCGTTGACCCTGGATCTCCAGGAAACAGAGTGGACCGACACCACAGATGACACTGGACCCCAAACCATCACTGATGGTGGAAACTTTACACTAGACTTCAGGCAACGTGGATCCTGTGCCTCTCTGTCTTCCTCCAGACTCTGGGACCTCGATTTCCAAAGTAAATGCAAAATTTGCTTTCATCAGAAAACATGACTTTAGACCACTCAGCAGCAGTCCAGCTCTTTTTTTCCTTAGCCCAGGTGAGACGCTTTTCACGCTGTTTCTTGGTCAACAGTGGCTTGACACGAGGTATGCGGCAGTTGAAACCCATGTCTTTCAGCGTCTCTTGGTGGTGGATCTTGAAGCCCTGACTCAGCAGCTGTCCACTCCTTGTGAATCTCCCCCACATTTTTGAATGGGTTTTTTTCACAATCTTGACTAGGGCGCGGTGATCCCTATCGCTTGTACACTTTTTCTGACCACAGTTTTTCCCTTCCCTTTGCCTCTCTATTAATGTGTTTGGACACAGAGCTCTGAGAACAGCCAGCCTCTTCTGCAATAACCTTTTGTGTCTTTCCCTCCTTGTGCAATGTGTCGATGGTCGCCTTTTGGACAGCTGTCAAATCTGAAGTCTTCCCCATGTTTGTGTAGGCTTCAGAACTGGACTGAGAGACCATTTAAAGCCCTTGCAGGTGTTTTGAGTTAATCAGCTGATTAGTTTGTGGCACCGGGTGTCTTCAAAATGTAACCCTTACACAATATTTCTAATTTTGTGACACACGGAATTTTGGATTTTCATTTGTTGCCACTTCAAATCATCAAAAATTAAATGAAATAAACATTTGAATGCATCAGTCTGTGTGCAATGAATAAATATAATGTACAAGTTACACCTTTTGAATGCAATTACTGAAATAAATCAAGTTTTTCAAAATATTCTAATTTACTGACTTTTACCTGTATGTATTATCTTCAGCTGCATCATTCATTCACTGTCTTTGTCTTTCTCTTCCTCTCTTCCTGTCAACAACCAGCCAGGTCACCGTTAAACATCCACCACTTTCTAAACTCCAGTATAGTGCATTCACAGTATGGCCGTTGTCTGGCAGCAAGCTCTCTGACAAGCACAGGCATTAAGGTCTAATAAGATTGTCCTTCCTCTCAAAGCCAATCTCTCAATGAAAGAAAACCAAGTGGCCTTACTATCTATCATTCCTCATTCCCCCATCTCCCAATTCTGCCCATTTGTGTCCTACTCTATCGTCTTAGCAGCCTTTGTGTGTTGGATGTTGTCACTTTTTCACCTTGTCAACACATTTTCCTCCAGTGGTCAAAGAGACACTTTGAATCATCACATCTCTCCTCACCATCCACTTGGTCCACTTATGTGTCCTTTATCAATCGCCATTTGCTTCAGACACACACACAAACACAATCCAAACCCGTTAACCACACCAAACATTCATTGCTGGGAAAGGTGATAGTGGAAGAAAGTGTGCACCGGCAAGCTGACAGCAAAATATCCATTGGGTCTCATCCTCTGATATATTTAGTAGATTCTCATTGTGCCAATAACTGACCCTGTTGAGTATACTAGGATTGTAACTCTGCAGGACGGTTGTGCCTACTGTTGTAAACACTTTGCTGGCCCATGATAATAGGCTTGCTGTAGAAAGCCGAAGTGAACAAGCAAACACAGCCTGGCTCATCCAGCAGCTAACACCCACTTAACTAACCCTCATCCTTGACCATCGAAACAGAGCCCGTTGGGTGACACCGCATGCAATTTGATTAGTGACACCGTGACAAGTGTACGTCGGTAGAGTGACTATGTATAGACAGATCAGGTCATCCCTCCAGGTCGAGGAGGAAGGGGTGGATAAATGGAAGGGGCAAGGTAAGGGCAAGATTAGGAGTTGGAGGGTCATCGGGGGGCTCTCAAGGGGTTCAGAGCAGGGGGACGTTCTTCGTAACAGCGGTCCACGATTGCAATTACTGTACTCCGCTTCCCTGATGGCTACAATAAGGGGAATAATTGTTTGCTGTCTGAATGGAAGGATTGCATGCTGAGGCTCAAGTGTGTGGGTTCACAAGTATCCTACTTTTGTAGGCTATTTGTAGAAAGATAATAATGCCATTTAATAGCTCATATTTTTACATTTTAGTCATTTAGCAGACACTCTTATCCAGAGTGACTTAGTTAGTGAGTGCTACATGTGTCATACTGGCCCCGTGGAACGCACCACAACACTGGTGTTGCAAGCGCCATGCTCTACCAACTGAGCTACACAGGGCCCTATATATAATAGCTCCGTAGGATAGCTGTCCACTGCTCCAACCTCTCCAAGTGTCACGCCCTGACCTGGAGAGACTGTTATTCTCTGAGTAGTTTTGGTCAGGGTGTGAAACTATTGTTAGAATTTCTATGTTTAGGATTCTAGTATTCAGTATTTCTATGTTTGGCGGGTGTGATTCCCAATCAGAGGCAGATGTCGCTCGTTGTCTCTGATTGGGGATCATACTTAAGTAACCAGTTTTGCCTACCTTAGTTGTGGGATCTTGTTTATGTTCCGTGTAGGCTTGTATGTGTATAGCCGGAGGACTTCCGTTACGTTGTTTCTTGTTTGTTTGTATGTTTATTTGGGTGAATAAACATTACGCTTTCACGTCTGCACCTTGGTCGACCCGTCTCTCAACGATCATGACACCAAGTGTATGTCATTTTTTCTTTGGACATCCATGTACATTGGACAACAAGGTAATCTATAGAATAGCTCAAATTACCTTTGCTTACTATATCACGTCATAAATACAAGTTGAGGCACAGGGCACATTCCCCCCTTTTCTCTGTGTATTGGTTTACCCTCCACCTGTGCTGCTAACCATTAGACCTGCATTGTCCTCTCTTCTGGGAAGACTTATGAGTTTTGTCCTTGCATAAATGTTTCATTGCAGACCAGAGGGACAACAGAGTTCTAGTCCCTAGGAGTCCATTGGCTGACAGCAGGAGATAGTAGGACTGCAGGCAGTGGCTTTTTTTACAGCAAGCAGGAGAGGGAAAGAGTAACACCCCCACCTCTCCTTCTCTTTCTCCGCTCTCTCTCTCGTCAAATACATATTTTCCATGACCCCCACCACCTCTTGTCTTTTATTTTTCTTTCTCTCTCACACTATCTTTATCCCTCTCTTCTTTCCTCTCTCTCTCTCACTCTCTCTTTCGCTCTCTCTTTGTTTCTCTCTCCCCCCTCTCTCTTTATCTGTCTCTCTCCAACTGCATCTGGTGTAGGTCAGACAAACTTGACTCAAGTCAAGTGTTGTGTTAAAACACAAAGATGCCCCCAGGACTGGACTGGGGTAAACTAAATGCATGATGGGAAAGCCAAAGCAGCAAAACACAGGATGCAGAAACTGGAGCTTGTTGTGAACCACTACAAAATAAAACTGGAAAAAACTACAGCCAGGCACGTACACAGATGGAGGTTTAATGGTGTCTGAGCAGCTGCCCTTTTTTCCCTCTCATGACAAAAGTGCCCTTTTTCAGATTGGTGGCGTAATGTTGTATTACATTTTTATTTCATTTTAGTCTATTTTCTTTTTTGTTATTTCAATGAATTGACCATCAAACTAGCTAATTAAAAAAATATATATATATATATATATATTGGAAAATCTCCCTCCCCGTTCCTCTGGCCCCAATGCAAACGCACTGACAGCACTCGTCCTGTAGGCAGACACTACTAACGCCAACGGTCAGGGACAGCCCGCTCATTAGGCAGGATTAGGCCCGCCTATGGCGGCGATTGGCTGAGATGGCATTTTTATAAGCTAAACTGACCAAGACACACGTCCAACAACACATAAAACCTCATAATTCTGCCCCAAAACAATGACAATTTCTCTCAACCAGTGGCATATGGGCTTTTTTTTGTGAGCGCTGATGCCACCCTGTGATAAGCAGTGCCCACTTTGTCGAAGTGGGAATGGACAATATTTATCTTGTCCATTCCTAGCGCGCTCTACAGGGTGCTGTTGAAGCATCGCTGCAGTGCTCCACCAAAATGCCATAAAAAAATTAATCTAACATAAATCATGTAGCAGATATAGCATATGGTAGAGGAGTATGTGGCCTTGTCTGTAGACTACAGGCTGGAGATAAAATGTATGACAATATAATGACACTGGAAACTTTTTACATCGTGCAGGTTTCTCTGATCAAATAGCCTAACCTAAATGGCGCCCAATAAATAAAAAAATGTGCTGACATGTTAACAAACAACATATCCTAAAAACAGACAGGTCAAAGTAAAATTGACTATATGGAACGGACAATCGGGCTACTACAACTGTTCTGTTGTCTGGGAGTTTCATCGTAGGCTAAATTGTCATCAGTGGTTTCAGTTTGTATCTGTACATTTACATTTACCAACGGTTGTAGTAGTGGCTCCCTTTTTGAGTTGCATTTGTCATTTTACGATCAGGAACAGAAGGCTTCAATTCGACTTTGTTAGTTAGCCTGAGGGGCAGATGTCAGCAGCAGAACAAACTCATCACGGGTAAAAACTAGTCAGATTGTTTCAACAGCATAGCTAACTAGCTGATTTACACTGAACCAAGAATAAACGCAACATGTAAAGTGTTGGTCCCATGTTTCATGAGCTGAAATAAAGATCCCAGAAATGTTCCATATGCACAATTGTTTTGTTTGTTGAACAAATGTGTTTACATCCCTGTTAATGACATTTCTCCTTTGCCAAGATAATCCATCCATCCACCTGACAGGTGTGGCATATCAAGAATGCCACAGATGTCTCAAAGTTTTGAGGAGCGTACAATTGGCATGCTGACTGCAGGAATGTCCATCAGCGCTGTTCCATAATGTAATGTTTAGAGAATTTGGCCGTACGTCCAGCAGACCACGCCACACAGACCATGTGTATTGTGTCGTGTGGGTGAGTGGTTTTGCTGATGTCAACGTTGTGAACAGAATGCCCCATGGTGGCGGTGGGGTTATGGTTGGGCGGCATAAGCTACGGACAACGAACACAATTGTATTTATCGATAGCAAGTTGAATGCACAGAGATAACGTGATGAGATCCTGAGCCCATTGTCATGCCATTCATCCGCTGTCATCACCTTATGTTTCAGCATGATAATGCATGGCCCCATGTTGCAAGAATCTATATACACAAATTCTGGAAGCTGAAAATGTCCCAGTTCTTCCATGGCCTGCTACTCACCAGACATGTCACCCATTGAGCATGTTAGGGATGCTCTGGATCGACGTGTACGACAGTGTGTTCCACTTACCCCCAATATCCAGCAACTTCGCACGCCATTGAGTTGGGGACGACATTCCCTGCGGCCACAATCAGCAGCCTGATTAACTCTAATCGAAGGAGATGTGTCACCTGCGTGGGCAAATGGTGAGTCACACCAAGATACTGACTTGTTTTCTGATCCACACCCTACTTTTTTTAAAGGTATATGCTGACCATCATATGGATATCTGAATTCCCAGTCATGTGATATCCATAGATTTGGGCTAATTAATTAATTAATTAATTAATTAATTAATATATCCAAGATGGTGTAATAGTGCGGTCGTGTTCTTTGTTGTGTGTCCGTGTAAATAGCCATTTTTTTTTTTTTTCATATTTCCCTATTACACTTTTCATCCTTCTACTAAATATACTTTCCTGAAACCCGCCTCACTCAATGTGGAACTGATTCTATTATTTACTCACCTTTATCTAGAATATCCAGTTGAAACTAGCTAGCCAGCTAACTAGCTACTTGCTATTACCACCGTTAGCGGTTTTCACCCAGAACATTGGATTTTCTGCCGGGAATATGTCTGAATCACTGGACCTAACACTGGATCGCAACTAGCTAGCCACAACCGAATGGATGTTGCTGTAGGCTAATCACCACTGCACCAGAAGGAAGCACCAGTTAGCCTTGAGCTAGCCTTGAGCCGGCCCATATCCCGGCTATCTACCTCTTTTCTGACCCGGACGGAGTAGCCATCTAACTAGCTACTTGCTATTAGCCACCGTTAGTGTTTTTCACCATTGTCTGTGGCCTGCACTACCTACCAGCCAGCTCTAGTCTGACTATTATCGGCCAGTCTGCACTGTCTGCACAGCGTTATCGACCCAGAACATATCGGATTTTCTGCCGGAATCGCTAAATCACTGGACCTTTTAACACTGGATCATCGCAACTAGCTAGCTGCAACCAAATGGATGTTGTTGTTGTGCTAATCAGCCTTGAGCTGGCCTAGAGTCGGCACATCTCCCGGCTATCTACCTCTCTGTCAACCGGACGGGACTCCTGGGTCGACCGGAGCCCCGGCGATCCATCACGAATGGTCTGCCTAATCGTCTGTGTTTCACAGGCTTCCTGTTGTGGCGACCACAAAATCCATCTGCTAGCCCACCCCACTACACACCAAACAACAGCCGTGCTTCCTGCTCGCTGTGCTGTATCACCAATTCAAACTGCTCACAACTCACATATTATGTTCACTGACTTATTACCAGTTGTTGTCTTAGCTCTCTCTAATCCTATTCTTTATGCCTCTCTCCCATGTCATATCCTTGCCTATTGCTGTTCCTTAGTTATTATTATACAATTTCAATATAGAGCAAAGTAATTCTCAAACTGCCTCAAATAGCTCCTTTGTTCCACCCCCATACTCCTTCCGCTCAATCTTCCTCCATATTATCTCTTTCACCCCTAGTTTACCTCCACTGTCTCATACTTCCATTCCTTGTCTGCACATAATCCCTGAATCTATTCTACAACACCCGGATCTTACCCAACTCACTAATTCTTATTTCCATCCTTATTCTGTCCTCCTCTGTTCCTCTGGTGATTAGAGCTCTTGGCCCTGCAGCCCCCAGTATCACTCCTACTCCACAGAGCTATCATTTATTACTTCTGTAACCTAAAAAGCCTTGGTTTCGTTTTCTGCATTAACATCAAGTCTACTTCCTAAGTTTGAGGTTATTCACTGCGTTAGCACCTCCCCTAACCCTGATGTTCTAGCAGTTCTATCCTGGCTTAGAAGGCCACCAAAAATGCAGACATTTCCATCCCCAACTACAACATTTTCCATCTAGATAAACTGCCAAATGGGGTGAAGTTGCAATCTACTTAGAATGCCTGCAACTCTATCATCTATCCATTGTCCCAAACAGTTTGATATCCCTACTTCTAAAAATCCACTTTCCAAACCAGTATCTCATTGTTGCCAGCTTGCTACAGTCCCCCCGCAGCCCCCAGCTGTACCCTACACCATTTAATTATTGTCCCCCATCTATCCTCAGAGTTTTACTGCTTGGTACCTACTGTATATTTAATCCCCCATCCTACAATCCAAACTAAATTCCCTCAATCTCCACATTTATCAAAACCCTACCACACAACCAATCCGTAAACATGGGCACCCTCATAGATATCATCCTACTAACTTACCCTCCTAAATACACCTCCGCTGTCTTCAACCAGGATCTCGCGATCACTCCTTATTGCCTGTGTCCTACTATTTTCAAAGCCTACCCCTCATCACTGTCAAAACCACCCTAAAACACTTTATCGAGCAGGCCTTCCTAATTGACCTAGCTCAGGTATCCTGGATGGATATCATCTCATTCCTCATAGAGGATGCCTGGCTGTACACTTTAAAAGTGATTTCACTCTCAATCTTAAATATGCATGCCCCATTCAAAATAATTCAGAACTAAAACAAATCTATAGCCCCTGGTTCTCCTCAGACTTACTGCCCTTACCGCACAAAAACATCCTGTGCTACTGCATTAGCATCAATACCCCCTTTATATGCAACTTTTCAGGAAGTTAGGAACCAATGTACACAAGCAGTTAGGAAAGCAAAGGAACTAGCTTTTTCAAACAGATATTTGCATCCTTAGCACTAACTCCAAAACGTTTTGGACACTGTAAAGTCCATGGAAATAAATCACCTCCTCCCAGCTCCCACTGCACTGGGGGCTAAAACACTATCACCACCATCTTCGAGAATTTCAACAGCATTTTTGCCACGGCTGGCCATGCTTTCCATGCTACCCTATCGGCCACCAGCTCCTGCCCCTCCCTACAACTTGCCCATGCCCCCCAAAGGGAGTACACTCCTAATCCACTTTACAACTATATCCTCCTCCTCTTCATTTTTCAATTAACAAACAGATCACCACCATTTCCAATCCCACTGTACCGTCTCCGCTATGCAATCCGGTTTCTAGGCTGTCTGCCGTTGCACCTCAGCCAAGCTCAAGGTCCTAAGCGATATTATAACCACGATCGATAATAGACAGTACTGTGCAGCCGTCTTTCATCACCTGACCAGGGCTGTCAACCACCGCATTCTTACTTGCAGACTAAATAGCCTTGGTTTCTCAAATACTCCTCGCAACTGGATTTCATCCTACTTCTCATGTTCATGTGTCAAATCGGAGGGACTTTTGTCTGGACCTATGTCCCAGTCTCTATCGATCCACAGGGTTCAATTCTTGCCACTCTTTCTCCGTGTATATCAATGATGTAAGCTCTTGCTGCTGGTACTCTCAGATCACACTCTACATAACAACACCATTTTAAATACATCACACCCTTCATTACACTGTGTTAACATCCCGAGCTTCAATGCCGCCACAAACACTCCTTCCGTAGCATCCAACTGCTCTTAAACACTAGTAAAACTAAATGCATGCTCTTCAATCGATCCTATTTTCCCCATATTGACAACTACAAATAACTAGGTGTCTGGTTAACTGTAAACTATCCTTCCAACTCACATTAAGCATCTCCAATTCATTCAAATCTAATCTTCCTATTCCCAACTAAAGCCTCCTTCACTCCCATGCTCCAAACATCCCTTTAAAACTACTATCCTACCGATCCTTACTTTGGCGATGTCATTTCCAAAATAGCCTCCAACACTCTACTCAGCAAATTGGATGTAGTCTATCACAGTGCCATCCGTTTTGTCCCAAAACTATATACTACCCACCACTGTACCTGTACGCTCACTCACTACATATTTGTCAGCCAAACCCACTGACTCCAGGCCATCTATAAATCACTGCCAGGCAAATATCTCCTTATCTTGCTCATTTCACCATAGCAACACCACCCGTGGTATGCGCTCCAGCAGTATATCTCACTGGTCGCATCCCCAAACCAACACCTCCTTTGTCCGCCATTCCTTCCAGTTCTCTGCTGCCAATGACTGAACAAACACTGCAAAAATCTCGAAGCTGAACTCTTATCTCCTTCACTAACTTTAAGCATCCAGTTGTCCAGAGCACCTTACCCGATCACTGCACCTGTACACCCCTTCTGAAATTACCCACTCCAACTTCCTCATCCCCATATTATTTATTTATTTTGCTCATTTGCACCCCATATCTCTGTTGCATCATCTCTTTCACATCTATCATTCCAATTTAATACCATTTAATTATTTTTCACTATAGCCTATTTATTGCCTTACCTCCATAACTTGCTACATTTGCACACACTCTATATATATATTTTTCTCTATATTTACTTTATGTTTTTTTTATCCATTAACTCTGTTGTTTGTTGTTTTTATCACACTGCTTTGCTTTATCTTGGCCAATCCATTTAAATAAGACTTGTTCTCAACTTCGGCTTACCTGGTTAAATAAAGGTGAAAATAAAATAAAATAAATAAGTACATTTAAATTAACAGATTTCCTTATATAATCGTCACCATCATAAAAATCTTGAAGTTGTTTGCATGTTGCGTTATATTTTTGTTCGCATAGATTAAAAACTCTGAATATTACAAACAGTATGGTCAATTAATGAATGCTGTAAACATCGGCCAACTATACTCTGTGCATTATGCAATAGTATATTCAACACGATTATATTTGATAATCACTAATTGGTTCTCCGTAGTGTAGCAAAGCTACACTGCACAAGAAGTTGTTGATGGTCTACTTATTGTGAGGCAAAATCTCCTCCTAGCTTACAACAATGCCATTAATCCCATTCCATCAATTGGAGGATCCTCCTCTCTCTCTCTCTCTCTCTCTCTTGCTCTCTACTTTTTCTCATTTATCTCTCTCCCTCTCTCTCTGGTCTTTTTCTCAGGGCTCTCGTCATGTTAACAAACCAATAAAGGTACCTCGACAAACATTACATCACTTACATAGGGACTCACTTCTGAGCAGAGTTTG
>NW_025538328.1:0-20451 GCF_020615455.1 Coregonus clupeaformis | reverse complement strand
TGTTAAGGGTTAATTGGGTTTAATGTGTCAACTCCTCTCTTGCTCCGCAAAAAACATTTGGGCTAGTTTTTACACCTTGTGAGCGGGTTTTGAGTGGTCAGTGGGCTAGAAATTTTAGCTACACCTGGCAACCCTGATTCACAGTGCCAGCAGTGGGTACCTTGCTGGAGAGCAGATTCTCGATGGACTGCTTCTCCTTGGACTCGGCGGTGGAAGTGTTGCTGAGTGCGTTTAGCTCTTATTTCAGTCTCCTGCGTAGTAATTACCCGGTGAAGCCCTGATCATGAGGAAGGCCCTCAACAGAGGAAGGCCCTCAAAATTGTCAGACTCCAGCCACCTAGTCATAGACTGTTCTCTCTGCTACCGCACGGCAAGCGGTACCAGAGTGCCAAGTCTAGGTCCAAAAGACTTCTCAACAGCTTCTACCCCCCAAGCCATAAGACTCCTGAACAGCTAATCATGGCTATCCGGACTATTTGCACTGCCCCCCCAACCCCCACCCCATATTTTTACGCTGCTGCTACTCTGTTAATATTTATGCATAGTCACTTTAACTCTACCCACATGTACATATTACTTCAACTACCTCAACTAGTCGGTGCCCCCCGCGACATTGACTCTGCACCGGTACCCCCTGTATAATAGCCTCCCTACTGTTATTTTATTTTACTTCTGCCCTTTTTTTCTCAACACTTTTTTGTTGTTGTTTTATTTTACTTTTTTATTAAAAATAAATGCACTGTTGGGTAAGGGCTGTAAGTAAGCATTTCACTGTAATGTCTGCACCTGTTGTATTCGGCGCATGTGGCCAATAAAAATTTGATTTGATTTGATGATCCGTCTCTGCTGGCTGTTTGTGATACTTTGGGTGCGTTCGTAAATTCACTCGATTATTTAGCTACTCCGATTTCAGAGCACTCTCGTCTGAGTGTGCCAGAGCGCAGAATAACTGATGCATTTACGACGCGCTAACACCCGTTGAATATGACCAGTGTCAGTAACGTCAGGCAAAAAAACGTAATTAAATTGTTGCCAGCAGCACGGTTACCATCACCAACGCTCTAGATAACATAAAAACAGTCTAGGGCGAGTAAAATGGTCAGTGAGGTGTTCTCTCATTTTGTCTGGAAGTAGCTAGCCAGCTTTAGCTAGTTAGCTTGGTGCTGACTGCCGTTGTAGAGGTCAGAACGCTCGGATCAACCCTACTCTCGGCCAGAGCGTCCCAGTGTTCACTCTGAACGCTCCGAATTTCTGAATGGACAATCTGACATTTACCAAACCACACTTTATAAGCCACGTTGTTGGTAGGGACACCATCCAATTTGAAGCAGTTCTTCTATTGTTGATAGCCAGGGAATTTCAAGGATGAAACGTGCACATCAGATTGACGAATAGATAGCCCAATAAACCCGCATCATTCTCACAAATGTATCCCACTTTTTACAAAGTGTTTCTTTTGCGTGGAGGCATACTCACATTTGCTACACCGTGCTACCACACAAAGCTTGGTCATCTTGATGAATCAAAATGCAATTGCTAGCTCTATACTACTAACTACTATTTTTTTGTATTTTATTATTAACAACAAATCAATACAAAAAGTACATGGGGAACAAGTACAGTGGGGAAAAAAAGTATTTAGTCAGCCACCAATTGTGCAAGTTCTCCCACTTAAAAAGATGAGAGAGGCCTGTAATTTTCATCATAGGTACACGTCAACTATGACAGACAAATTGAGAATTTTATTCTCCAGAAAATCACATTGTAGGATTTTTAATGAATTTATTTGCAAATTATGGTGGAAAATAAGTATTTGGTCACCTACAAACAAGCAAGATTTCTGGCTCTCACAGACCTGTAACTTCTTCTTTAAGAGGGCTTCTCTGTCCTCCACTGTTACCTGTATAATGGCACCTGTTTGAACTTGTTATCAGTATAAAAGACACCTGTCCACAACCTCAAACAGTCACACTCCAAACTCCACTATGGCCAAGACCAAAGAGCTGTCAAAGGACACCAGAAACAAAATTGTAGACCTGCACCAGACTGGGAAGACTGAATCTGCAATAGGTAAGCAGCTTGGTTTGAAGAAATCAACTGTGGGAGCAATTATTGGGGAAATGGAAGACATACAAGACCACTGATAATCTCCCTCGATCTGGGGCTCCACGCAAGATCTCACCCGTGGGGTCAAAATGATCACAAGAACGGTGAGCAAAATCCCAGAACCACACGGGGGGGACCTAGTGAATGAGCTGCAGAGAGCTGGGACCAAAGTAACAAAGCCTACCATCAGTAACACACTACGCCGCCAGGGACTCAAATCCTGCAGTGCCAGACGTGTCCCCCCTGCTTAAGCCAGTACATGTCCAGGCCCGTCTGAAGTTTGCTAGAGTGCATTTGGATGATCCAGAAGAGGATTGGGAGAATGTCATATGGTCAGATGAAACCAAAATATAACTTTTTGGTAAAAACTCAACTCGTCGTGTTTGGAGGACAAAGAATGCTGAGTTGCATCCAAAGAACACCATACCTACTGTGAAGCATGGGGGTGGAAACATCATGCTTTGGGGCTGTTTTCTGCAAAGGGACCAGGACGACTGATCCGTGTAAAGGAAAGAATGAATGGGGCCATGTATCGTGAGATTTTGAGTGAAAACCTCCTTCCATCAGCAAGGGCATTGAAGATGAAACGTGGCTGGGTCTTTCAGCATGACAATGATCCCAAACACACCGCCCGGCAACGAAGGAGTGGCTTCGTAAGAAGCATTTCAAGGTCCTGGAGTGGCCTAGCCAGTCTCCAGATCTCAACCCCATAGAAAATCGTTCGAGGGAGTTGAAAATCCGTGTTGCCCAGCGACAGCCCCAAAACATCACTGCTCTAGAGGAGATCTGCATGGAGGAATGGGCCAAAATACCAGCAACAGTGTGTGAAAACCTTGTGAAGACTTACAGAAAACGTTTGACCTGTGTCATTGCCAACAAAGGGTATATAACAAAGTATTGAGAAACTTTTGTTGTTAACCAAATACTTATTTTCCACCATAATTTGCAAATAAAATCATGAAAAATCCTACAATGTGATTTTCTAGAAATTTTTTCCTCATTTTGTCTGTCATAGTTGACGTGTACCTATGATGAAAATTACAGGCCTCTCTCATCTTTTTAAGTGGGAGAACTTGCACAATTGGTGGCTGACTAAATACTTTTTTCCCCCACTGTAGGTTCTTTACAGTAAGCGATAAATTGACTTTTCATTTTGTTTCATTCAGTACTGTATACTATACTGGGTGTCAAATTTCATTTCTCAATGTCATAATATTTACTGATGTCATAATATTTCATGTTTTTATTGTCTTAGTATTGAATTATATAACCTACTCTCAATTTTTGTGTAATGATCATGGTAACCTTTTATTCTTGTCATCAGTGCTTTCACAATCAAATCATGGTCTCATTGGCAGTGTTTATCATGTTCTTGATTTCTTTACTATTGGATTATGGATGATTTTATATTTACTCAATCCAAGATGGTGTTTTAATAAATGTTAATACATTTGTGCATTCTCCAAAATATTATCTGTATTTGAAACTATTGACAATAAAGTGATTTAATTTGCAAGACTATTAGCAATGGGCTCGTTCGAGCGGATACATTTTGTCTTTCAAAGTATGTTGCATTATGGGGATAAAAATTGAACCAACTTTACCACGATTCTAAAGCTACAAGGGATATGAAAGTGATATGAGACCTCTCTCTAACCAATTAATTGTGCACACGTTATGTTTTCAGTTTGTGTGTGTGTGTCACGGCTGTCAGTGAGATGCGGTTGAAGGAGTCAGGCGCAGGACACAGAACTCTCGGAAAACGTACTTTAATCCGACACTGAAATAAATACAGAATAACTCCACACAGGGAGGAACTAACCCACTCACTAGCGACATTCGTGAAGGGAAACAATCACACACAAAATACCCAATGAGAGACAGGGGTAATATAATGACAACAATCAAACATAATGACAAACAGGTGTACACAATCAGACCAAACTAGACAGACACCGAAAACATCGATCGGCAGCAGCTAGTACTCCGGGACGACGAACGCCGAAGCCTGCCCGAGCAAGGAGGGGAGGAGCAGCCTCGGCAGAATCCGTGACAATGTGTGATATGGGGGTGTAGAAGTTTATTTATACATTATAAAAGACAACATTTTATAAACAATAGCTGCTATGTTGACACTGCCATGTTGATCTGAGCCTTGCTGTTGGAAAACCACTACTGTGTCCTACTTTAGTCTGTCACAGATGCACTACTACTTTAGTCTACAGTCAGCTTCGTTAGACTAAAGGCGTCCACATGCTTCCCAGACTAAACAGTTCGGAAGAGTTTGTGCATATATTATGATGACATTTTGTGATGTTTTTGTTCGTTTTGGACTGGTAAGGTTAATTTCGGCTGTTCAAGGAACACAACATATTTTCTTGAGGCAAGCCGAAGTCGATAGCCAAAGTCTACGCCCCTTCTTCGGTGATTGGTCAACAGTAGGGATTCTTCAGAAAAGTATTTGTCATTTCTATGAGAAATACTGCACCAAACGTCTTAGTTAGATGTAAAATTGAAATCTCCTTGGCAAAAACGTCAAAATTAATGACAGATTATCTTAGATTAATTTGGACTATATTGAGGAAGTGTAATGTGGCTACAGCGTATCAAAATGGAAAAACAGTACTATTGCCGTACTATTAACGTTTTTTTCTTGTTTTTCAAGCGAAGGTCTTTTAAGGGAGGTTCGCATAGGCGCAACCGAGTTCAGCTAGGCGCCAGCCGAACTGAAGCATGCTGATGCCTTTACTGCTCGAACACACCCAATTGATTAATCCCATTTGTGAATCCCAAACCAGCCCACCGCCCCTACCAACCTGCTCGGAGGGCCCTCTATTGTCACGTGTTACTGACGAAACTCGAGTGTAACTTCAAGAGTGGTGAGGGGATCTGCTCTAGAGGAGATCTGCATGGAGGAATGGGCCAAAAGACACACTCGTGACTTGAATGATGCAGTTCATGTCCTAGTTCCACATTTAAATGATAAAACGAGCATAAAATTTAAATGAGAAAATTGCCCCTGTCATTCTACAAGATATAAACCTCAGTAACAGTTAAACATTTCATTTGGGAGGTATTAAAAATGTTACTTGTGTCAAGGCTCAAAATCAGACACAAACAAATACAGGTGACTCATAATTAGCATGCCTCTCCATTATTTTGTGTGAAATTTCTTAAACTCAAAACTAACTACCACTTTTCTCTGAAGCCGGCAGTGTTGCGGACTCGGTCGAAGTGGCTATCGGAGGCTCAAATTAGCCCCTACACACATCATTTTCACTCCCTCAGCTACCGGACACTTGTGCATATGGCAGAGGCGAACATGAATGTGCAAATGGAGGGCAGAGGGGAAGGGGGTGATTTGGGATTGAACCCAAGACTGTTTACTTGGCCTGACACGTTATGTGATTGTCGGAAATATGGAGGATAGCCTAAAGTAATACAAAACGTGACGTGATGGATGAAAATGACAGGCTATAGCTGTTCGGATGTTTGTGTCACCATGTTTATATAGTTGTTTAATTATGTGTAGGCTACATACTTGCAATCAGCATCCAGGGCCGGCATTATGGGCGGGCCTTAGGGGGCCTGGCCCGCCCTACCATACCTCCTGGCCCCTCCAAATAAAATACATGGTTGAAGGAAACTGTATGATATTTAGGCTGTGTGAAGGAACATTTTATTTTTGTGCTTTTCTAATAACCAATTCGACTGAAGTGACTGATTCATCGTGCCTGGGAGGAATCCTCACTATCAATATAAGCAATTTGGCAGTACGCCCAGGACATTGCTTTGAGGACCGAAAGGGGTATCTCAGTTTCAAGGTCTCAGCTTGGAGAGAAGATGCCTCGTGAGGTATTGGTCGGTCACATGCATGAACCAAACGTTAATGATGAATTAATGATGAAATGAAAAATATAACTTGTCTGTGTAAGCAGTATATAAGAGAACTAACGGGACTGCCCCAGTAGAGCTCCCGACCGACGTGTACTATGGTGCATTAAGTTTGTTGGAACCTCTCCAGCTTGCCGATAATAAAAAATGATTCATTTAATATTGACTTCAGGTGTCCCTGGTGGTAATTTCCACGACAGCCATTTAAAGTTAAAGAAATTATTGTATTGTTAAATTAAATTAAATAAGGCTCAAGTAATTATGACTGACACCTATCACATGCATCATGATGTCACGTCTCTTTACCGCCATTTCGAATTAGTAGTGGGTGGAGCGTTTGTTAAACACAACAGTATGCCTCAGTGATCAGTAGGCCTGGCTACCTTCAAAATGGATATTAGAAATTGGTTTTAAAAGAATGCATAATCTGCTGCAACAAGGCCTGCTGAAACTCTACTCGTTGAAACCACTGCTACAGTTGCTACGCGATCATTGCAATGTGGCTAGCCCACAGAGTTCGGCTAGCCTAGTCTCTGTCAACGGTGAAGATAGCAGAGTCCCCCTCCCAGTCACACCACCAGCCTCCTTGTCGCCACCCAGCTCAGCAGCAGCTTCTAGCCATGCTAAAGCACAAGGGCCAGAACCACCCACATCCAGAGGAGCAGCCTCAGTTAACCTTGGGGTTGAGAAGCCCAATCAGGTGACATTAGATACGTTTCCAGTAAGATTGTATTCAGGGAAGAAGCAGCCTTTTGCTAATACATGGTACCATAATGGAGATTGGCAAGAGTATTCAGTACAAGGTGACGTTGTATTTTGTTTCCCCTGCCGTCTGCATCATCAGATTCAACCTTTACCATTAAAGGGTTCTGTGATTGGAAGCATGCATTAAAGACAGATAAAGGACTGAACAAACATGCCACCTCGAAAGAACACAACATGTAAGGCTATGTGGAGGGAGAGAGAAATGCCTAATGCAGAAAATATCCACACTGGTTAACATGGATCAGCTTGTTCGTCATCGATATTACCTGGGCTCTTTTGTTGACATGATTGCATTTTTTTCTGTTAATCAACTCCCTCTAAGAGGAGATCATGATGCATTCAAAAGCATGACAGAGAAACGCAGTGGGCTGTTCTAAAGCATGAAAGCATGAAAGACAATGGCAATTCGAATTCCAACCGCACCCGTTGTATAAATTGTATTTTTACATATCAATAATAAAGGCTGTTGGCACCTCCCTGAAAAAATTTAAACGGGCCCGTCCATGGAAATCAAATGCCATCCAACTGATTTGTTCTGGCACCAGGACTGTCAGCATCTAACTCTACCTTGCCCACTGCCCAGGTGGTCCCTTGGGACGTCCATACCACATTGAAGTTGAAATGTAAAATAGGTAACGTTAGGTAAGGGTTATGGTTATGGTTAAGGTCAGGGGAGAATGACTGCCCCCTCACATTGATGATTTTAAGTTGAAGGCCGACCGCCCAACTTACACAATCATGGTACCAATAATTGCTTCTATTTCACCAAAAAGTATTTGATCCCCTGCTGATTTTGAACGTTTGCCCACTGACAAAGAAACGATCAGTCTATAATTTTAATGGTAGGTTTATTTGAACAGTGAGAGACAGAATAATAACAAAACAATCCAGAAAAACGCATGTCAAAAATGTTATAAATTGATTTGCATTTTAATGAGGGATTAAAATTGATTGAATTGTAGATTGACGAGAAAACAAATATTTAATCAATTTTAGAATAAGTCTAACGTAAAAAAATTTGGGAAAATGGAAGGGGTCTGAATACTTTCCGAATGCACTGTATGTGTTTTATTTTCCATTTAAAAAAATCTTACACTTTGACATTAAAGAATTTTTTGTAGATCATTTACAAAAAATGACAATTCAATCCATTTTAATCCCACTTTGTAACCGAACAAAATATGTAATAAGTGTGAATACTTTCTGAAAGCACTGTATACGTTATTTTCTTCTAGAATCAATGGGTACATATCATTAATTTATAAGTCCAAAAATGGATGTAGCAACTGCAGATTGCCCCTTTAAACAGTGAGAACCTGCTGAGGTTGACAGCTGTGGTAGTCTGTGTGCTAATGACCCTGAGGGGAACTGAGAGTAAAAAAAGGAACACTAAAGCTTTGGGGTGTGTGTTGTGTTATGAGAACGTGTGTGTTGTCTGTGTTATCATGGAGGTTATGAAAATGAAGAAGTGTAGGACCTTCATGTTTGCTTCTAAGACCACATTTGTACAGTGGCTTGTGAATGTATTCACCCCCCTTGGAATTGTTCCTATTTTGTTGCCTTACAACCTGGAATTAAAATGGATTTGGGGGAGTTTGTATCATTTTATTTACACAACATGCTTGTAAACGATCTACAAAAAATACTTTAATGTCAAAGTGTACGATTTTTAAAAATGGAAAATAAAACACATACAGCGCATTCGGGAAGTATTCAGACCCCCTTCCATTTCCCCAATTTTACGTTTCAGCCTTATTCTAAAATTGATTAAATATTTGTTTTCTCATCAATCTACAATTCAATCCATTTGAATCCCACTTTTGTAACACAACAAAATATGGAATAAGTGTGAATACTTTCTGAAGGCACTGTATCACGTTATATTCTGAAGTTGACAGCTGTGGTTGTCTGTGTACTAATGACAAAGTGAAAACTGGTTTTTAGAAATCTTTGCAAATGTGTTAAAAATAAAAAACAGAAATACCTTATTATACATAAGTATTCAGACCCTTTGCTATGAGACTAGAAATTGAACTCAGCTGCATCCCGTTTCCATTGATCATCCTTGAGATGTTTCTATAACTTGATTGGAGTCCACCTGTGGTAAATTCAATTGATTGGACATGATTTGGAAAGGCACACACCTGTCTATATAAGGTCCCACAGTTGTCGGTGCATGTCAGAGCAAAAAACCAAGCCATGAGGTCAAAGGAATTGTCTGTGGCGCTCCAAGACAGGATTGTGTCGACGCACAGATCTGGGGAAGGGTCCCAAACATTTCTGCAGCATTGAAGGTTCCCAAGAACACAGTGGCCGCCATCATTCTTAAATGGAATACGTTTGGAACCACCAAGACTCTTCCTAGAGCTGGCTGCCCGGCCAAACTGAGCAATTGGAGGAGAAGGGCTTTGGTCAGGGAGTTAACCAAGAACCCGATGGCCACTTGGACAGAGCTCCAGAGTTCCTCTGTAGAGATGGGAGAACCTTCCAGAAGGACAACCATCTCTACAGCACTCCACCAATCAGGCCTTTATGGTAGAGTGGCCAGACAGAAGCCACTCATCAGTAAAAGGCACATGACAGCCCGCTTGTAGTTTGCCAAAAGGCACCTAAAAAGGACTCTCAGACCATGAGAAACAAGATTCTCTGGTCTGATGAAACTAAGATTGAACTCTGTGACCTGAATGCCAAGCGTCACGTCTGGAGGAAACCTGGCACCATCCCTACGGTGAAGCATGGTGGTGGCAGCATCATGCTGTGGGGATGCTTTTCAGTGGCAGGGACTGGGAGACTAGTCAGGATCGAGGGAAAGATGAAAGAAGCAAAGTACAGAGAGATCCTTGATGAAAACCTGCTCCAGAGTGCTCAAGACTGGTGCGAATGTTCACCTTCCAACAGGACAACAACCCTAAGCACACAGCCAAGACAACGCAGGAGTGGGTTTGGGACAAGTACCAGAATGTTCTTGAGTGGCTCAGCTAGAGTCCGGACTTGAACCCGATCGAACATCTCTGGAGAGACCTGAAAATAGCTGTGCAGTGATGCTCCCATCCAACCTGACAGAGCTTGAGAGGATCTGCAGAGAAGAATGGGAGAAAATCCCCAAATACAGCTGTGCCAAGCTTGTAGCTTCATACCCAAGAAGACTCGAAGCTGTAATCGCTGCCAAAGGTGCTTCAACATAGTACGGAGTAAAGGGTCTGAATACTTATGTAAATGTGAAATCAGTTTTTTATTTTTTAATACATTTGCATACATTTATAAAAACCTGTTTTTGCTTTTTCATTATGGGGTATTGTGTGTAAATTGATGAGGGAAAAAACAAACAATTTAATCCATTTTAGAATAAGGCTGTAACGTAATTTTTTTTGGAAAAAGTCAAGGGGTCTGAATACTTTCCGAATGCCCTGTATACTGTATACAGTTGTGTTATGTGGTATGGTCGTAAATGTGATAGTTATATATATATAACATAATATGCCATTTAGCAGACGCTTATATCCAAAGCGACTTACAGTCATGCGTGCATACATTTTTATTTGTTTTGTGTATGGGTGGTCCCGGGGATCGAACCCACTACCTTGGCGTTACAAGCGCCGTGCTCTACCAGCATAGTTCAGTGTTCAATTTTTTTAAACATTTGCAAAAATTTATAAAAACCAGTTTTTGCTTTGGTCATTATGGGGTATTATGTGTAGGTAGATGAGGGGGGGAAACAACTATTTAATCCATTTTAGAATAATGCTGTAATAAAATGTAGACAAAGTCAAGGGGTCTGAATATTAAACATTTTGGTACACAAACAAATCAATGCAAATGTGTGGTGTGCATCTCGTATGAGCATTTTGCATGCATTGAATGTTAGAAACTCACCTTTTTGACAATGTAGGAATCCATTCGGAAGAGTAGATTTTAAATTTGTATTTTTTTATATTTTCAGCGTCAATCTCCGTTAACGTAATTACAAAGATCGGCCACCAGATGGTTTATTAGGATCTCTTCTTGAAGATGGTGGTTTCCTTTTATGTATTGATCATGTACAGACACTTTACCAGGTGTTTAATACCTGGGATAGGATAAAGTAATCCTTCTACCCCCCTCTTAAAAATAAATAAATAAATAAAAATAAATAAAATATTGTAAAGTGGTTATCCCACTGGTTATAGGGTGAATGCACCAATTTGTAAGTCGCTCTGGATAAGAGAGTCTGCTAAATGACGTAAATGTAAATGTAATGTAAATGTTTAAACGCAATATTACATATACAGTATGTAACATTGGCCTTTAAAGGGTTAAAACTTTGATATCATGGATGGTCAGTCCTTGCAGATCCAGTGCCAACCCAAACATTATAATTATTATAATTATTATTATTATTTAAAATGTTTAGGTAGTCAGTCAGGTGTCAGCTTACTGTTTTGGGGATAGTAGAATACACAACGTGCAATTTCGACATTTGGTAGTGCATCAGCAGTTATTCTCTTGTTATGTCAGTCACTGACAGTCACTCAATTAGCCCTTGTCAGCTAACATTTTACAGATTGCTATTTGCTAGGTAAGTTAGTCTAGCCGGTTATCTAAACCTTGTAGTAATCATGGCCAAATTACTGACCGGGCACATAAGGCACGAGCCCTGACCTCTATGGGGCCCACATTGATCTTGTTAGTCACTCAGATATCATATGAACATGGCAAAATATGTAGAATTGCAGGAAATTAGCTTTAAAACTGCAACGTTTTCTTCACCCCATGGCATAATGAGAACAATTGCATGAAATTAGTTTTAAAACTGCGACATGTTCTCTCTACCCCATGAAAAAAAAATTGAATTGCAGAAAATGTGCTTTAAAACTGCAACGTTTTCTCTACGCCCCATGGAAAAATGTGTAGAATTGCAGGACATAAACTTGAATGCTGCACATTCTTCTCTCCGCCCGCCAAGAGGGGCCACTAAAATGTTATGCCCACGAGATGTGGGCAACCAAATCTTGCTTAGGTCCCCCAAAAGCTTGCATCCATAGTGTCTATGAAGTTGAGAGTGGTTACATTTCTCAATCCTATCCCTCAACCTTTTACCGAAACAGTGGCGGGGTGGGAACTTTCTTATTGTTTCAACTGCTGACAACTCATATTTTAAAAAGAGTGGGTTATTTAAAACAGTTTTTCATTTGAGGCCTCATCACATCACATGTTCATTTTATACCACAAAGGTACACCACAGTGCAAAAGTGTCTTTCTGGAAGGTTTACTTCTGTTTTATTTTCAGCACGTCGTTTGGTTAAGTGACCCTTTCAGAAGTGAAATACAGACTTGTATTTAGTATCTTTAGGAATAAAAAACAGGTTCTCTAATTGTTTAAACATCATATTGATTACACCAGACTCTCTTATCACACTTTGTCTAACTCTTTCTTTAATCACCAACACATGCCAGGTTTGAATGTTTCAGTTGACCAAGATTTATGGTTTACGTCCTTTTACTACCTCTAATAAAACATTCTCCTTAAAACGTACATACTATGAGAGCAAGAGGGCATAAACAGCTGTAAAAAAAGACAGTAATCCCTCCTCTCCAAAGATATGGGTAAAGTAAAACATGTCCTTTTTAGGAGGTGGAATTAACAAGGATGCTGGTCTTTGAAATGCGAAAGGAAGTTGTGGCTATTGGATGTGTTAGGTCAAGGTCAGCTTCTGAGAAAAGTACATAAGAAGCTGTGCAGTGTCTCAAAGTTCACTGTGTTAGAGGTTTTTCCGTCCTTCTTATGTTCACCTTCTCAGAGTGCTGACTGAACACCGACCAGAGAAGAGGGAAGGCAGAGGAAAAGGTCAGTTCAAATCTTGTTCACTGTGTAGGCTATTCTAGTACAACTTATTTTTGAGGCTTTGATTTACGTGGAACCCTGTATTAGCGGCATATTCAACAGCGTTTAAGAAATATATTACCTTCAACAGTGTTATCTTGTGATAAAGCCATCAAAGTTTTGTGATTATTGGTGTCGTAAAAATGTTAGCCAACGGGTTAGCAATTAGCATGTTTGACATTTCAGTGGAAATACTATTATCGGCTTTTTTGATAAGCGGTTTAGCAAAAACAATACGTCCCATATTATCGACATACGGTCCCCAGTTATCGGCCACTTTACTATTTTGTTCAATTACAAGATATATCCGTTTAATTTGTTGAAAAAAGAACACCAACCTCATATCCGAAGTGTCACACCAGATACTGACTGGTTCTTTGATTCAGGCCCCTACTTTTTTTTAAAGGTATCTGTACCAACAGATGCATATATAAATTAGGGCCTAATGAATTTATTTCAATTGACTGATTTCCTTATATGAACTGTAACTCAGAAAAATCTTTGAAATTGTTGCATGTTGCATTTATATTTTTGTTCAGTGTAAATGTCAGTTAGTAGTGTAGGTTACATGCATACAACAATGCGATTATTGTGGATAGTCAGATTAATATATTTCGATTACAACGTTTACATGCTTTACAATAATAACTATTTTCCTAATAATCCTGTTTACATGGATACATCTGAAATCAGGCTAACTGATGGCACTCAGATAAATGCAGAAAATCGCCAATCAAAATAAACGTTCTCTACCACAGAAAACATGTTATTTATGTGAAGCATATTTGATTCTGAGTTCGGACATATACATTTTTGTATGTGAAAACTACTTCAGTTGTTCCGAACTCACTGCACCTGCACTAAAGAGGGAGGCTCGCTCGGCTGGTGCTAGCCCATGCGCAGATTAAATACACTGCTGGAACGCCGATTAATGTGTTTACATTAGTGGTGCGCGGTTGAGCTGTTTACTCACCTGCACCCCCTGTCCGCAATTGCTAATAAGATATCCGTACCCGCCTGGCTATATGTGGTAAAGTGACAATCTGAGGCCCTCAACCGACCCTAACCCGCTAAAATACAAAACGCCTGTAGGCTATAGTCAGAGATGGCGAAACGATTTTTGACAGTGGTGCAGGTCTTTTTGCCTAATTTTGATATGTTTCTATTTATAATTGCCGACTTTTTGGTAGGCTATTTGTTAGTCAGCTTGTCTATAATTACATGCATGCAGCTTCTCTTCTGTCATTATATGTTGCCCCAGAATAATGTCAAAAATCAATAGAATGAATGCTTCAATCTAGCTGACATAGGTAAAGTTCTCTATCATCGCTGCTTCTTTCGCAGAGCAAATGACGTTTAAGGACCTGGGAGAAAATGCAGTAACTCCCCCCCCCACCCCAAAAAATGTCCAAATGACATCAGTTTGACCGGTTGTAAGGAAACAGAAAGCTGTGAAAACCACCCTACATGGCTCTGATAAGATTTCGGCTTGGAGGCATATTATATGTGGTTGAAATACTATCAGCTTTTACGAAGCTGATAAAGGTAGCACCTCTACAGGCAGCCTGGTCTCACAGACTATATGTAATATAGACACTGAAATTGTTATGTTTGGAATGTTTACATAAGACAGATGGTTGCTTAAGGCAAAAACGAAAGTTGTCTTGCAACCCAAAGGTTGCGAGTTGAATTTCATCACGGTCAACTTTAGCATTTTAGCAAATTAGCATATTTTCAACTATCCTCCTTACTACTTTTTAGCAACTTTGCAGCTACTTAGTATGTTAGCTAACCCTAACCTCTTAGCTAACCTTTCCGCTAACCTTAACCCTTCAACCTAACTCCTAAACTTAACCCTAACCCTAACCCCTAGCCGAGCTAATGTTACCCAGCTAGCTACTGTTCGCCACCTAGCCACCTAGCTAGAATTCGTAACATACGATACATTTGAGCAAATTCGTAACATATTGTACATTTTTCAAATTCTTAACATATTGTAGCCTTCCTTTTTTCAAATTCGTAACATATAATATTAATTGTAATTCGTAACATATCATATGCAATGGGTGATGGACATTCACAAATTAATACATACTAAATGGAGATTCTCGGATTTACAAACAGAATAATATGAAATGCTCTGAGACCAGGTTGACAGTGTATCTTACTGTGCATTCCCTTTCTCCCAACATGCGCATTTGCATTCTCTCAAGATGCTGAAATAAAGAAATCATACTTCTCACTCCTGTTCCCATTTATTTTGGTGTATAATTTTACTGCAAGAAATGCTAAATTCTGCAGCTCATATTAAGGCTATGTGAGAGGGTTATAGACCTACAGTCAGTGTCCAGATTTCAGTTTCCATTTAACCCATCTGAACAGTAGGCTACAGTTCCCTTGACATGCCATAGGCCCACCAAGTCCCTGACTTTCGATTTGTATAGCGCCTCACAATAATTACACATATCATCCTCTTTAACCACTTTCCCAAACATTACTTGTTTGGGGGCCCTGCCTTCTCTCTTTATTTTCAACTCTCCATTTCGCAGCTCTTATTGAATTCAACTCCGACATTGTTATTTTTGCCTTGGTGGATACTTTTTCTGCCCGTTCCCAAAAGTATTTGGGGATTGGGTTGTAGGCTACTTGGCGCGCGTAGTTAGACCTTAAAGTTTAGGCTTAAGCACTAATGTCAGAGAGACAAAAATAATTAATAAGAAAAACCTAAATGCAACCTATAGATAGCCTAGATATAAATTGCACAACAATTATACATTTATGGATTTTTAAGATAGCCTATTGTTTTGTCTTTATTCAAAACCCGCCCGCCATTCACCCGCGCTTCAAACCACACAATATTTAAGTAACCTAAATCCAACCACGGGTTATGAGTCAACCCGCGTATCACTAGTTTACATGTCCTAATAATTCGAAAGAAATTACTCAGAAAACCAGCTGTTTTATGCTTACTTGATTTTGACCATTACACTGATTAAGATAAACAGAGTAAGGTGTTTAGGCCTACATGACTATTGCATAATCTGCCTACTGCCATAATCAGTTTTGCATAATATCGAATAATTAAAGTGAATGTCAATTTTTAAATTTTCCTTCCTTTCTTTCCTTCGCTCCCCTTGTTAATTCCCTTTGATTCCTTCCACTGTCATCCTATGCGGTTTATGTGCTAGGCCTATATAGCTTCTAGACTCGATTTTGAGATGTTATGAACAACTACAACAACATATTCCAATGTACTTTATAATATCTAATTAAGGAAATTACATTATTTTGTGCATTTTTATCGCAAAAAAAAAAAAAAGGTCCCTGTCTCACTATTCAAACACCATTCAGGGGAAGTGGGACAGTAATATAACTCTAATGTTCATAATATATATAAGCTGTTTACATGAATGGTTATTATATTTCAAAGCACTATCAATAACTATTCATTTTAACACCAAAAAGCTATATTGTTAAATTATAACTGACAGAATGGCTGCCTTCATCATTCTAGCGCGAAGGTATCATAGTATGGCGTTTTTAAAAATGATTTTCAACGGGTCTCCCGATCTAAGAAACCTGACCACATACACTAAAAGTGATGTCACACTAACCAAAACCATTTGTTCATGCACAGAACACATGCAGCAACAACCCAATAACATTTGTCTGTTTGTTAAAATGCTAACAATTATTAATAACAATATTAAATGTCATGCTATTAGATATACTGTATATCAATATTATACATCATACTTCTCTAAAAACAGAATTGACACGAAAACATTTATTGCCTACTTTATGCTTGACCTGCATGTTTATGCCCCAGAAATTGATGCTTCTGGGAGACTGCGGTGAGCTACAGTCAACTTTAGATAGTTAATGTTTCCTACTCTAAGATAATTGTTGTACTTTGCAAGTTCAAAATTATCCCATCGATAAACACTGTAAATTAAGAACTTTAATAAATACACTTTTATTAATAAGAAATTAAGAATGAATAAACAAATAATAAGTAGGAATAGTAATACGTTTACAGAATATGTGCGTATATTTGTAAGGATGACATATTATAAGCATTTAGTGTATGTTAAAGTTTTTAGTTTAAAGTGTTACCTCATATTCTACGCTAGTATGATAACCCGAGAAAAGGTCCAGTAGATAAATTAACACATTACATTTTAAAATTATACGGCTGTAAGACTGGTGTAAGGCTGTTTTTCCCCAACAGATTCTGAATAATGGGGCCTCGAATTGTCTGTACGGAACCAAACACCTTACACTTGGCACTACTGAACTTGTCAGCGACGGAAGTATCTTGGAGTCAATGTAAAATCCTGATAGTTATAAACGTAGTGTAATGTTGTGACACTTCTGCTGCTAACAGGGACACTTTCTTACAGAGAACAAAATCAACAGAATTTAAATATGCCAAGGTAATTGATAGGGCGGCAGGTAGCTTAGTGGGTAAGAGCGTTGTGCCAGTAATCGAAAGGTCGCTGGTTCTAATCCCCGAGCCAACTAGGTGAAAAATCTGTCGATGTGCCCTTGAGCAAGGCACTTAACCCTAATTGCTCCCCTTAAGTCGCTCTGGGATAAGCTGCTAAATGACTAAAAAAAAAAAAAAAAAAAAAAAAAAAAAAATTATGGTAATAATGTATAATTTTGCTGAGTGTAAGTGCTCTGTGAAATACCTGATCATGATATTTATAAACCTAGATTATTGGCTCTTCCCAATGCTGGCATGCCACTAAGGAAGGCAAACATTATGAAGAGCTGAACTAATAATGGCAGTGTTGATAGAGTTGAATTCTGTTGATGTTGGTAAATGAATAATTACATTTTACTGAGTGTAGCCTACCTTTAAGTACTGTGGACTACGTGAAAGGGGCTGTTGGTAGTAAATAATAAATAATATGTGCATTTAGCAGACGCTTTTATCAAAGCTGACTTACAGTCATGCGTGCATACATTTTATTTTTTGTGTATGGGTGGTCCCGGGGATCGACCCACACTACCTTGCGTCATACAAGCGCCAAAGGTGCTTATTTTGTAGTAAGTGCGTTAAACGATATTGTCCCTGTGACAAAAATTAAAACAAGTGTACATATTGCAATAAATTGGATCGCTGAAGATTCATCTTCACACATTTTCGAGATTGAAAACTAGATCTGGTATTATTTTTCTGTTTTCCAGGGAGTGGTGGCTAGTGGCACGTTGCATGGCTGGTGTGTATAAAAAAGACCTCAAACTCTTAAGTGGATCCATTGCTACCTAGTTAAGATATGACAATCACAAAGTTATAACTCCTTCTCATATGAATTCAACAGTCACAAGCAGAACGGGAGTCAAACATTCACTATTATAGAAACCAGTGGCCGTTCACTTATTCAACTACTGTTGCGAGAGTCCCTAATAAACCAACATGCCAAACTACTGGTAAGTCCATCAAATTCACAGTACAAATCTGTGAGCTACATTATCTTGTTCAAAATGTTCAGTTTGGAAATAAAACCATATATCCTAAATACATCATTTATCAGCAACTAGTATTTGCAACTGAGCCAATTAATGTAAAGGTTTTTCCTTACAGTATATAAATAATATAGTATTGGTTCATATGTTCATGAATAGCAGTAATTGGCTCCAGGGCTGCTATTTTTCTTATTGACTATATTTTGTTGGAAACAACATTGGCTGTTGGCTACTACGTCTGAAATGGCACCTTATTTGTAAACATGGGCTCTTGCAAATGTGCCACTACATAGAATATTGTGGATTTTGTATTCATCCATCGGTGGAAGCATCAGAGAAGACCGTATCCGTCAGCAGCAGGAGGAGGTGGAGCGGCGAAGACAGGAGGAGCAACGAAGACGACAGCAGAGGAGAGGGAGGCGCCAGGAGCAACTGGAGAGGGAGGAGAATCCAAAGCAAGAAATCGGAAAGGAGTGCAAGCTTTCGTGTAAGAAGGTTTCAAAGGGACGAGAACAGCTGAGACAAGAAGCCGAGTCTTAAGCGACAACAGCGCCATCACCAGCGTACACAAGAACTACACCAGATGATAGAAGATGATGCTGCTGCAATCGAAAGGGATGAGGTATGAGATATTTCAAAAGGGTTGTAGAATTGGTTTTGTTTTGCATTAAGGATTTTGTGTTTAGCATTAATGTTGCGTTAACTTAATGATAAAACATATTATTACACTGCTCAAAAAAATAAAGGGAACACTTTAAAACAACACCAATGTAACTCGAAGTCAATCACACTTCTGTGAAATCAAACCCATCTTAGGAAGCAACACTGGATTCACAATACATTTCTACATGCTGTTGTGCAAATGGAATAGACAACAGGTGGAAATTATAGGCAATTAGCAAGACACCCCCAATAAAGGACTGGTTTTGCAGGTGGTGACCACACCCTTCTCAGTTCCTACTTCCTGGCTGATGTTTTGGTCACTTTTGAATGCTGGCGGTAAGCTTTCACTCTAGTGGTAGCATGAGACCGATTCTACAACCCACACAATAGGCTCTCAGGTAGTGCAGCTCATCCCGGGATGGCACATCAATGCGAGCTGGTGGCAAGAAGGTTTGCTGTCTGTGTCAGTGAAGGGTGTCCAAGAGCATGGAGGCGCTACCAGGAGACAGGCCAAAAGTACATCAAGGAGACGTGGAGGAGGCCAGTAGGAGGGCCAACAACCCAGCAGCTTGGACTCAAGTACCTCCGCCTTTGTGCAAGGAGGAGCAATGCCAGAGCCCTGCAAAATGACCTCCAGCAGGTACAAATGTGCATGTGTCTGCTCAAACGGTCAAAAACAGACTCCATGAGGGGTGGTATGAGGCCCGACGTCCACAGGTGGGGGTTATGCTTACAGCCCAACACCGTGGATGTTTTGGCATTTGCCAGAGAACACCAAGATTGTAATTTCGCCACTGGCACCCTGTGCTTTTCACGATGAAAGCAGGTTTCTACACTGAGCACATGTGACACGTGACAGAGTCTGGAGACGCCGGTGGAGAACGTTCTGCCTGCAACATCCTCCAGCATGACCGGTTCTGGCGGTGGGTCAGTCATGGTGTGGGGTGGCATTTCTTTGGGGGCGCACGGCCCTCCATGTGCTCGCCATGAGGTAGCCTGACTGCCATTAGGTACCGAGGATGAGATCCTCAGACCCCTTGTGAGACCATATGCTGGTGCGGTTAACCCTGGGTTCCTCCTAATGCAAGACAATGCTAGACCTCTGTGGCTGGAGTGTGTCAGCAGTTCCTGCAAGAAGAAGGCATTGATGCTATGGACTGGCCCGCCGTTCCCCAGACCTGAATCCAATTGAGCACATCTGGGGGACATCGTCATCAGCTCCGTATCCACCAACGCCAACACGTTGCACCACAGATTGTCCAGGAGTTAGCGGATGCTTTAGTCCAGGTCTCAGGAGGAGATCCTCAGGAGACCATCCGCCACCCTCAACAGGAGCATGCCCAGGCGTTGTGGGGAGGTCATACAGGCACGCGTGGAGGCCACACCTACTGAGACTCATTTTTGACTTGTTTTAAGGACATTACACGTTGTGATCAGCCTGTCAAAGTGTGAAGTTTCAACTTTAATTTGAAAGGGTGACTCCAAATCCAGAATATCCATGGGTTGATACATTTGATTTCCATTGATACTTTTGTGTGATTTTGTTGTCAGCACATTCAACTATAAGAAAAAAAGTATTTAATAAGATGATTATCATTCATTCTCAGATCGAGGATGTGTATTTTGTTCCCTTAATTTTTTTGAGCAGTGTATTTTTCTGAAAATATAGTTTCTTCATATTTACATAC
>NW_025538327.1:0-20454 GCF_020615455.1 Coregonus clupeaformis | reverse complement strand
TGTCACAATCCGGGTTAGAACTCCGGTCTCAGAAGTGTAGAGCTGGGGGTACTACCCTTAGCCACAGAGGAGATGTTGTAGGACCCAAATGAAACACCCAAGGCAATACTCCAGGCAAGTAGATTTAATGTTCCAAAACAGGAGGCAAACAAAACAACTCCACGAGGGGAGAAAAAACAAACTAAAGATAACTTCAAAACTTACTAGGACAGACACGGTGAGACAAAGCAGGAGACACACAGTCAGGACGCAATAACCAAGTGAGAAACAAGGGGAAAACACACAGCTAAAATACACAAGGGGGAAACAAGGCACAGGTGACCTGGATAAGCTAATTAGGACATGAGGAAGAACTAAGGCAAAGGGGAACACAGCTGACCTCTAGAGGCCAGGAGACAAACAGGGGAAGCAGGAAAGCTGACAGGACCCCCTCCTCTAGGAACGACTCCTGACGTTCCTTCCAGAACACCCTGGCCCCAGGGTGCGAAAATCTCGGATCAACCCTGGGTCCAGGATGTCCCTGGCTGGAACCCAGGAGCGCTCCTCTGGCCCGTAGCCCTCCCAGTCCACCAGATACTGCAGAGAGTTCTGGACCCTCCGGGAGTCCAGTATCCGGCGGACTGTGTAGGCCGGCTGGCCGTCTATGATCCTGGGAGGTGGCGGGGGTCTGTGTGGGGGGGGCAAAAGGAGAAGACAAGACAGGTTTAAGGAGTGAAACATGGAAAGTGGGGGTTAACTCTAAGGGAGCGAGGCAGAACTAAACGATACGAAACAGGGTTAACCTTTCTAGCAATGCGGAAAGGGCCGATGTATCTCTGGGAAAGCTTCTTGGATTCGACCCGGAGGGGCAAGTTCTTAGTGGCCAACCAAACTCTCTGACCAGCTCGGAAACTAGGGACGTCCGGCGGTGGCGATTAGCCTGACTTTGGCATCTCTGGGAGGTCCGAAGGAGGGTACACCTGGCCTTCTTCCAGGTCCGCCTACAGCGTTGGACAAAGCGCTGGGCCGAGGGAACACCAACCTGCGCCTCTTCCTCTGGAAATAATGGAGGGTTGTAACCGAACTGGCATTCGAAGGGGGGACAATCCGGTGGCTGAGGACTGAGGGTGTTGTGGGCATATTCAGCCCAAATGATATAGGTGGCCCAAGACGTGGGATTACTGGCCGCCATACACCGCAGGGTGGTCTCCAGATCCTGATTAATCCGTTCCGTTTGGCCATTAGACTCTGGATGGAATCCTGACGATAGGCTGGCTGTGGCCCCAATAAGCCTGCAGAAGGCCCCCCAAAACCGGGACGAGAATTGGGGGACCTCGGTCAGAGACCACGTCCAGGGAATGCCAAATATCCGGAAGACATGGTTCATGAGGAGCTCAGCAGTCTCCTTAGCCGAGGGCAGCTTGGGCAGGGGAATAAACCGGGCAGCCTTAGAGAAACGGTCTCACCACCACAAGGATGACGGTGTTGCCCTGGGATAGAGGAAGTCCCGTAACAAAGTCCAGAGAAAGGTGTGACCATGGCCTTCGAGGAACAGGTAAGGGATGGAGCAGTCCCTGGGGTCGCTGGCGTGTCGACTTTCCCTGGTTGCACACAGGGCAGGCCTCAACATAGACCTGCACGTCCCTTCTTGATGGACGGCCACCAAAACCGCCGTCGGAGGAACTCCAGTGTGCGAGCACTGCCAGGATGGCATGTCAAGGGCGACTCATGACCCCACTGCAAGACGCGGGCCCGAACCGAGAGAGGAACGTACAGGCGACCGGCAGGACCACCGCCTGGATCGGGCTCATGGGCAAGAGCTTCTCGTACCCCTCTTTCTAGTTCCCACTGAAGAGGTGCGACGATCCTGGACCTCGGAATAATCGATGCCAAGGGCTTCTCTTGTACCTCGGGAGAATAGACTCGAGACAGAGCATCCGGTTTGACGTTCTTGGTGCCAGGTCGGTAAGTCAGGAGGAACTGGAATCGATTAAAGAAAAGGGACCATCGTGCTTGCCGAGGGTTCATCCGCTTAGCCTGTTGGAGATATTCCAGGTTCTTGTGGTCTGTGAGAACCTGGAAAGGGTGCTGAGCCCCTCAAGCCAATGGCGCCACTCTTCCAAGGCCAGTTTTACCGCAAGCAACTCTAGATCCCCCACGTGGTAGTTGCGCTCGGCCTCAGACAGGCGCGCGAGACATGAAGGCACAAGGGTGTAATCTCCCATCCGCACCCCTCTGTGACAGGACGGCTCCCACCCCCCACCTCTGAGGCGTCCACCTCCACCACGAAAGGTCTCTCTGGGTCAGGGGTCACCAGAATCGGAGCAGAAGTGAAGCGGCGCTTGAGATCCTCGAAGGCCCCTGCTGCTTCGGACCCCAGTGAATCTTGGTCCCTCCTCCCTTGGTAAGCGTCGTCAAGGGGGCTACCACCGAGCTGAAATTCTTGATGAACTTCCGATAGAAGTTAGAAAAGCCAATGAACCGTTGAACCCTCCTTGACCGTGGCAGGTGTGGGCCAATCGTGGACCGCCTTGACCTTCTTGGGATCCATCTCTAGGTGCCCGGGAGTGACAATAAACCCGAGAAACTGAGTCTGAGAAACATGAAATTCACACTTCTCAGGCTTAACGTAGAGGTGATTGTCAAGGAGCCTCTGGAGAACCCGGCTAACATGCCCCTCATGTTCCTTCAGTGACCTCGAGAAGATGAGGATATCGTCCAGGTACACGAAACGAACAGATTAAGCATATCCCGGAGAACATCATTAATCAGGGCTTGGAATACTGCGGGGGCATTGGTGAGCCCGAACGGCATCACCCGATATTCATAGTGTCCCGTGGGCGTGTTGAACGCCGTCTTCCATTCGTCTCCTGGCCGGATCCGCACGAGATGGTAAGCATTGCGGAGATCCAGCTTAGTAAAAATGGAAGCCCCTTTGAAGCAGCTCAAAAGCAGTGGCCATGAGAGGAAGAGGGTATCGATTCCGAACCGGTGATCTTGTTGAGTCCCGTGTAATCAATACAAGGCCTCAGACCCCCGTCTTTCTTTTCAACAAAAAGAAGCCCGCCCAGCCGGGGGAAGTAGAGGCATAGATGAGGCCGGCTGCCAAGGACTCCTTAATGTAGGTGTCCATAGCTGCGTGCTCGGGGAGGACAAGGAAAAGATCCGACCTCTAGGAGGGCAGCACCCAGGGAGTAGATCAATGGCACAGTCATAAGTGCGATGAGGCGGTAAGGCAGTAGCCCGGGCCTTGCTGAACACTGCCTTGAACCGATGGTAAACACTGGGGACTCGGGAGACGTCAACAGACTCTTGAAACTGGGTACTAGGGGCTGAGGAACTCTGAAGCATGCAGGTGAGTTGGCAAGTGGGACCCCAGCTAAGAATGGTGCCAGTAGGCCAGTCGATCTGGGGATTATGTCTGCATAGCCAAGGGTGACCCAGGATAATAGGATACTCGGGAGAGTCAATGAGATAGAAGGTCTCCTCCTGCTGGTGTTGAGAGATGGTAAGTCGCAGGGACTGAGTCGCCTCAGTAACTCTTCCTGGTTCCAGAGGTCTGCCATCTAAGGCTGTAACTCCCTGGGGTTGAGGAAGTAGTTGGGTAGGGATCTTAAGTTCCTTAGCCAAGGTTACATCCATAAAATCACCTGCGGCACCGGAATCGATCATAGCCTGGACCCGATGCTGGTGGCCCTCCCAGGACAGAGTGGCTGGAATAGCTAGGACCGCGTTAGTAGGAGGAGCTCTAATTTTCCCCATCACAACCCTCCTGTAGCTGGGGCGGGGACAGGCGTTTCCCAGCTCGGGGCAAGTGGAGCGGAAGTGGCCGGCAACCCCGCAGTAGAGGCACCGACGCTCCCTCATGCGACGTTCCCTTTCGTTGAAAGAAAGCCTGGAACGGCCTAACTGCATGCTCTCCGGGGAATCCTGGGGCAGTTCAGGAGCCGGGGCAGCTCTGAATGACGGAGTCCAAACAGGAGAAACAGAGCTGCTCAGAGGAACTTGGGACTGAGACACCTGACGGCGAGCCGTTCTCCGCTCTCTTAGACGATTGTCCAGGCGGATGGCCAAGGCTATGAGGGACTCGAGATCTTCAGCTGGTTCACGGGTGGCTAACTCATCTTGAAGGGGCTCAGATAACCCTCCCTGAAAGCAGACCCTCAGCGCTTCATCATTCCATCCGCTCCTTGCTGCTATGGTTCGGAACTCAATGGCAAAATCTGCCGTGCTTCGGGGCCCTGACGGAGAGACAGTAGGCGCTTGGAAGCCTCCCCGCCACTGACAGGATGATCGAACACCCGCTTGAACTCTTCTACAAATGCAGCGTGGGAGTCACAACAGGCCTCCTGGGACTGCCACACCGCAGAGGCCCAGGCGAGCGCCTTGTCTGAAAGAAGGGTAATGAGGTAGGCAATCTTGGAACGGTCTGTGGGAAAACTTGAGGGTTGGAGCTCGAAGGTGAGGGAGCATTGGGTGAGGAAACCCTGGCAAGAGCTTGGATCCCCAGAAAAGGGCTTTGGAGGTGGTAGTCGGGGCTCCGCCAACCGAGAAGGCCTGTCGTCACTGGGAGGTGACCGGGGGAAGGGGGAGGACCAAGGAGGCGTTCAAAGAGCTGGTGAAGGGAACTCATCATTTCGGCCAGGAGTTGAGAATGTCTAGCCATCAGCTCCTCTTGTCGGCTGAGAACGGCTTCATGGCGCTGGAAAGAAGCCTCATGTCGAATGATCACCGCCAACAGGTCCTGGGAACTGAGTGTTTCTGGGTCCATGATTGACTTGGTTATTCTGTCACAATCCGGGTTAGAACTCCGGTCTCAGAAGTGTAGAGCTGGGGTACTACCCCTTAGCCACAGAGGAGATGTTGTAGGACCCAAATGAAACACCCAAGGCAATACTCCAGGCAAGTAGATTTAATGTTCCAAAACAGGAGGCAAAACAAAACAACTCCACGAGGGAGAAAAACAAACTAAAGATAACTTCAAAAACTTACTAGGACAGACACGGTGAGACAAAGCAGGAGACACACAGTCAGGACGCAATAACCAAGTGAGAAACAAGGGGAAAACACACAGCTAAAATACACAAGGGGAAACAAGGCACAGGTGACCTGGATAAGCTAATTAGGACACATGAGGAAGAACTAAGGCAAAGGGGAACACAGCTGACCTCTAGAGGCCAGGAGACAAACAGGGGAAGCAGGAAGCTGACAACATGTTTACAGATTTAGGGTTGTACCTGGTAGGTTCGTTGATCATTTGTGTGAGATTGAGGGCATCTAGTTTAGATTGTAGGTTGGCCGGGGTGGTTAAGCATATCCCAGTTTAGGTCACCAAGCATTACGAACTCTGAGGATAGATGGGGGCAATCAGTTCACATATGGTGTCCAGGGCACAGCTGGGGTCTGAGGGGGGTCTGTAGCAAGCGGCAACAGTGAGAGACTTATTTCTGGAAAGGTGCATTTTTAGAAGTAGAAGCTCAAACTGTTTGGGCACAGACCTGGATAGTATGATGGAGCTCTGCAGGCTCTCTCTACAGTAGATTGCAACCCCACCCCCTTTGGCAGTTCTATCGAGACGGAAAATGTTGTAGTTGGGGATGGACATTTCTGAATTTTTGGTGGCCTTCCTAAGCCAGGATTCAGACACTGCTAGAACATCAGGGTTGGCGGAGTGTGCTAACGCAGTGAATAACTCAAACTTAGGGAGGAGGCTTCTTATGTTAACGTACAAGAAACCAAGGCTTTTACGGTTACAGAAGTCAACAAATGATAACGCCTGGGGAGTAGGAGTGATACTGGGGGCTACGGGGCCTGGGTTAACCTCTACATCACCAGAGGAACAGAGGAGGAGTAGAATAAGGATATGGCTAAAGGCTTTAAGAACTGGTCTTCTAGTGCGTTGGGTACAGAGAAAAAAAGGGGCAGATTTCCGGGCGTTGTAGAATAGATTCAGGGCATTATGTACGGACAAGGATATGGAAGGATATGAGTACAGTGGAGGTAAACCTAAGCGTTGGGTAACGATGAAAAATATTTTTAAAAATAGCATCACTGGAGGCACCGATTGAGTCGGTCTCCGCGTGTATGGGGGGTGGGACTAAGGAGCTATCTAAGGCAGGTTGAGCTGGACTGGGGGCTCTACAGTGAAATAGTACAATAAGAAATAACCGAAACAGCAATAAGCAAGGCATATTGACATAGGAGAGAGGCATAAAGCAATCACAGGTGTTATTCGAGAGAGCTAAGACAACAGCTGGTAATGGTGACAAAGTTTGGGCTGAGGCTAAACATAAACAGGATGGGGTACCGTATAAAGGAACAGTCCAGCAGGCATCAGCTGTATAGCTGAATTATCATAAGGTCCGTTGAACAGCAATAGGAGAGTTCGGAGGTAGTTTGGGGGCTGCTACAGCACTGGCGAGCAAGAGGCACGGCTTGCGTGTGCTAGCGGGCCGGGGCTAGCAGATGGATCTTCGTGGTCGACGACGTAACGGGTAGCCTGTTGAAACAACATCAGACGATTTCGTCGGCAGACCAGTCGTGTTGGATCGGCGGGGCTCCGTGTCAACACTAGGAGGTCCCGTCCGGTTGACAGAGAGGTAGATAGCCCGGGAGATGGGCTTGGCTCGAGGCTAGCTCAAGGCTAACTGGTGCTTGCTAAGGGGCAATGGTAATTAGCCAACGACAACAGCCATTCGGTTGCAGCTAGCTAGTTGCGATGATCCGGCGCTAGGGTCCAGTGATTCCGGCAGAAAATCTGATCCTTAACTGACTTGCCTAGTTAAATAAAGGTTAAATAAAAAATAAAACATTAACTGTCTGGCTGATTAACTGACTGTCTGGCTGACTGATTAACTGACCGGCTCTGCCACCAGCACTGTAGGTAGGAGGGATAGAGTGTGTAATACAACATGCATTATAAAAACCCATTAATGAAATGCTGGAGAAGACGGTTGTAGCCCAGAGGGAGAACGTTAGACACTGCCTCTCTGACAAAATAACACGTCTGATATCTCTCAAAACAACCTACAAAAGAGAGGGCTAAGAAGTAAAAATGTGAGTGTGAAGAAAAAAAGCTTGTTTGTGTCTGTAGATAGTACTAACCTCTATTCTGTCTTCTGTTGCAATCACACATCAGGAAGCCCCAACAGTACAAGTCTGGAAAACCAAAACCTCTCATTCTGTAAAGTTGAAATGGTCTGTTCTGGTCTGGTCTGTTCTGGTCTGTTCTGTTATGTTCTGGTCTGTTATGGTCTGTTATGGTCTGTTCTGGTCTGTTCTGTTCTGGTCTGGTCTGGTCTGGTCTGGTCTGTTCTGGTCTGTTCTGGTCTGTTCTGTGGCATACTGCTGTGATTTCAAGCTGTCTGTTCCAGTGTGCCAGCTGGTACACTGCTCTACAGACACACACACCCCTGTGCCCGTGTGGGGAACCATTAAAGGGATACTTTGGGATTTTGAGCATGCTAGCAGATACCCATAGACTTCCAGGCATTGTGCTAACGCTAGTTAGCATTGGCTTGCGAAACTACCTCTAACGTCCTTCATACTGGACACGGAGACATAAAAATGGAATCCACCAGTTCATCTGACTCTGTGGAAGTAGATAAAGGACAACATCCCAAAGTATCCCTTTAAGTCACCATGTGGCAGCACATCAAAGAGCCATTCTGGAAATGACCATGGTTCCACCTTGTACTAGGACCAAGCCGTGCGTGTTGTGACTCGGCCCTGCTAATCTGCTGTGGAAGGTGACTGCGCTGGCATGGTGTGTGTGTTTGTGTGTGTGTGTATGCTCAGTCAGAACAGGGCCCACACAGAATTGTGGCTGCCATGTCATTGATGCCCAGTGACAGAGCTGCTGTGAATTACTTATGAAGCCACTTAGCCAGCTACTGCCTAGCGCCTAGCACCTAGCACCTAGAGGTGTTAGCTTCATGTGCAGAAATACCTCCACTGTTAGCGCTTAGCTAACGGTTAGCTTCATGAGCAAAAATGCAGGCTGCTTTTATCCCAAGCAACATCGAACAGGAATAGAACTCACAATCCGTTGCAACCGCCATGCTCTACCAACCGCCATGCTCTACCAACCGCCATGCTCTACCAACCGCCATGCTCTACCAACCGCCATGCTCTACCAACCGCCATGCTCTACCAACCGCCATGCTCTACCAACCGCCATGCTCTACCAACCGCCATGCTCTACCAACTGAGCCACACAGGGCCACAACACTAGTGGATTGGTGTACTGTTCTGCTCTGCTCTGTTCTGTTCTGCTCTGCTCTGTTCTGCTCTGCTCTGTTCTGTTCTGCTCTGTTCTGCTCTGTTCTGCTCTGTTCTGTTGTGCTATAGGCTACACCCTTACTCCCTGCCGACCTGGCATCTTTTCACTCCCTCCTCTCTACATTTTCTTCATCTGTTTCTGCTGCTATAGGCTACACACTAAACTCCCTGCCGACCTGGCATCTTTTCACTCCCTCCTCTCTACATTTTCTTCATCTGTTTCTGCTGCTAAGGCCACTTTCTACCACTCTAAATTCCAAGCATCTGCCTCTAACCCTAGGAAGCTCTTTGCCACATTCTCCTCACTGCTGAATCCTCCCCCACCCCCTCCCCCTCTCTGTGGATGACTTTGTCAACCACTTTGAAAAGAAGGTTGACGACATCCGATCCTCGTTTGTTAAGTCTAATGACACTGCTGGTCCTGCTCACACTGCCCTACCCTATGCTTTGACTTCTTTCTCCCTCTCTCTCCAGATAAAATCTTGCGACTAGTGACTGCAGGCCGCCCAACAACCTGCCCGCTTGACCCCATCCCCTCCTCTCTTCTCCAGACCATCTCCGGTGACCTTCTCCCCCTACCTCACCTCGCTGATCAACTCATCCTTGACCGCTGGCCATGTCCCTTCCGTCTTCAAGAGAGCGAGAGTTGCACCCCTTCTCAAAAAACCAACACTCGATCCCACTGATGTCAACAACTACAGACCAGTATCCCTTCTTTCTTTTCTTTCCAAAACTATTGAGCGTGCCGTCTTTAGCCAACTCTCTTGCTATCTCTCTCAGAATGACCTTCTTGATCCAAACCAGTCAGGTTTCAGGACTGGTCATTCAACTGAGACTGCGCTTCTCTGTGTCACGGAGGCTCTCCGCACTGCTAAAGCTAACTCTCTCTCCTCTGCTCTTGTCCTTCTAGACCTGTCTGCTGCCTTTGATACAGTGAACCATCAGATCCTCCCTCTCCACCCTCTCCGAGCTGGGCATCTCCGGCGCGGCTCACTCCTGGATTGCGTCCTACCTGACCGGGTCGCTCCTACCAAGTGGCGTGGCGAGAGCTGTCTCCGCACCATGTGCTCTCACCACTGGTGTCCCCCAGGGCTCAGTTCTAGGCCCTCTCCTATTCTCGCTATACACCAAGTCACTTGGCTCTGTCATATCCTCACATGGCCTCTCCTATCATTGCTACGCTGACGATACACAACTAATCTTCTCCTTTCCCCTTCTGATAACCAGGTGGCGACTCGCATCTCTGCATGTCTGGCCGACATATCAGTATGGATGACGGATCACCACCTCAAGCTGAACCCTGGCAAGACGGAGCTGCTCTTCCTCCCGGGGAAGGACTGCCCGTTCCATGATCTCGCCATCACGGTTGACAACTCCGTTGTGTCCTCCTCCCAGAGTGCGAAGAGCCTTGGCGTGACCCTGGACAACACCCTGTCGTTCTCCGCTAACATCAAGGCGGTGACCCGATCCTGCAGGTTCATGCTCTACAACATTCGGAGAGTACGACCCTGCCTTACACAGGAAGTGGCACAGGTCCTAATCCAGGCACTTGTCATCTCCCGTCTGGATTACTGCAACTCGCTGTTGGCTGGGCTCCCTGCCTGTGCCATTAAACCCCTACAACTCATCCAGAATGCCGCAGCCCGTCTGGTGTTCAACCTTCCCAAGTTCTCTCACGTCACCCCCTCTTCCGCACACTCCACTGGCTTCCAGTTGAAGCTCGCATCCGTTACAAGACCATGGTGCTTGCCTATGGAGCAGTGAGGGGAACGGCACCTCCGTACCTTCAGGCTCTGATCAGTCCCTACACCCAAACGAGGGCATTGCACGTTCATCCACCTCTGGCCTGCTGGCTCCCCTTCCTCTGCGGAAGCATAGTTCCCGCTCAGCCCAGTCAAAACTGTTCGCTGCTCTGGCACCCCAATGGTGGAACAAGCTCCCTCACGACGCCAGGACAGTGGAGTCACTCACCACCTTCCGGAGACATTTGAAACCCCACCTCTTTAAGGAACACCTGGGATAGGATAAAGTAATCCTTCTACCCCTCCCCCCCCCCCCCCAAAAAAAAGTATAATTGTAAAGTGGTTATCCCACTGGCTATAGGGTGAATGCACCAATTTGTAGTCGCTCTGGATAAGAGCGTCTGCTAAATGACGTAAATGTGCCCTTGAGCAAGGCACTTAACCCTAATTGCTCCTGTAAGTCGCTCTGGATAAGAGCGTCTGCTAAATGACTAAAATGTAAATGTAAATGTAAAAAAAGGATCCCAAAAAGGTTCTACCTGGAACCAAAAGGGTTCTTCAAAGGGTTATCTTATAGGGACAGCTGAATAACCCTTTTAGGTTCTAGATAGTTACTCATACATATAGTTTTGTCAATTTTCAATCCCTTTTGTGACATAACATGGGCACACATATATAACCTAATATAGCTTCTGGCTCATGTTGTGTACCTTTTGTAACATCACTGGATTACCAGCATTTACCAGAAATGTGCGATTTACAGTGTTAACTATCTACTGTGTTAACTATCTACAGTGTTAACTATCTACAGTGTTAACTATCTACAGTGTTAACTATCTACAGTGTTAACTATCTACTGTGTTAACTATCTACAGTGTTAACTATCTACTGTGTTAACTATCTACTGTGTCAGAATGGCAGAGATGCCTCAGAGATGTTTGAGTCAGAGAGATGGTTCGTCAACACAGATTAATCTGTTTATACACACAGACAGACACAGACACACACACCACACATCTACGAGGTCAATCAAGATCTTCTGACATGTCCTCATTTACAACATCTTTAGTGAAAAACGCCTCTGTGCTCCTAATAGGAGGACTGACAGATAGGCTGGTGATAATTCAAGGTCCTGGTGATTGGAGTGTAAACTCATAGCTCAGTAAAAAGCCCAGGGTGAGTTACACTAATGGGGACATGGCAGAGAGAGTTACTGCCTCTCCTCTCCTCTCCTCTCCTCTCCTCTCCTCTCCTCTCCTCTCCTCTCCTCTCCTCTCCTCTCCTCTCCTCTCCTCCCATCCTCTCTCCTCTCCTCCATTCCTCTCTCCTCTCCTCTCCTCCATTCCTCTCCTCTCCTCCATTCCCCTCTCCTCTCCTCCATTCCCCTCTCCTCTCCTCCATTCCCCTCTCCTCCATCCCCTCTCCTCTCCTCCATCCTCTTTCCTCTCCTCTCCTCTCCTCTCCTCTCGTCTCGTCTCGTCTCGCTCTCCTCTCCTCTCCTCTCCTCCCATCCCCCTTTGCCCTCAGAACAGCCTCAGTTCAGCCGGGGCATGGACTCTAAAAGGTGTTGAAAGCATTCCACAGGGATGCTGGCCCATGTTGACTCCAATGCTTCCCACAGTTGTGTGAAGTTGGCTGGATTTCCTTTGAGTGGTGGACAATTCTTGATACACACAGGAAACTGTTGAGTGTCAAAACCCAGCAGCGTTGCAGTTCTTGACACAAACCGGTGCGCCTGGCACCTACTATCATACCCTGTTCAAAGGCACTTAAATATTTTGTCTTGCCCATTCACCCTCTGAATGGAACACATGCACAATCCATGTCTCAATTGTCTCAAGGCTTAAAAATCCTTCTTTAACCTGTCTCCTCCCTTCATCTACACTGATTGAAGTGACTTTTACAGGTGACATCAATAAGGGATCATAGCTTTCACCTGGATTCACCTGATCAGTCTATGTCATGGAAAGAGCAGGTGTTCCGAATGTTTTGTCCACTCAGTGTAGGTACAGTATATATGTATTAGACATGAGATGCAGAGGAAGTTCTTATGAAAGGTTTTTTTTGTACAGTTAGAATGTATTGTTCATACAGTACAGGCTTTTAAAGAGGTCAAACAGTAAGCTAACAAAGGAAGTACCGGAATGGGGTTAAATGATGGTGATTTATCTCTGTTGTCTAGACTAGACCGCGACTGTGTGTGCGTGCGTGTGTGTGTGTGTGTGTGTGTGTGTGTGCTGTGCGTGTGTCTGTGCGTGCGTGTGTGTGTGCGTGTGTCTGTGCGTGCGTGTGTGCGTGTGTGTGTGCGTGTGTCTGTGCGTGCGTGTGTGTGTGTCTTTGTGTGTGTGTGTGTGTGCGTGCGTGTCTGTGTGTGTGTGTGTGTGTGTGTGTGTGTGTGTGTGCGTGTGTGTGTGCGTGCGTGTGTGTGTGTTCTGTGTGTGTGTGTGTGTGTGTGTGTGTGTGTGTGTGTCTGTGCGTGCGTGCGTGTCTGTGTGTGTGTGTGTGTGTGTGTGTGTGTGCGTGCGTGTCTGTGTGTGTGTGTGTGTGTGTGTGTGTGCGTGCGTGTCTGTGTGTGTGTGTGTGTGTGTGTGTGTGTGTGTGTGTGTGTGCGTGCGTGTGTGTGTGTGTGTGTGTCTGTGCGTACGTGCGTGCGTGCGTGTGTAGGTCCTTCCCTACCCATGCCCGTGACGTTCAGGTCCTTCCCTACCCATGCCCGTGACGTTCAGGTCCTACCTACCCACGTTCAGGTCCTACCCTACCCATGCCCGAGACGTTCAGGTCCTACCTACCCACGTTCAGGTCCTACCTACCCACGTTCAGGTCCTTCCCTACCCATGCCCGAGACGTTCAGGTCCTACTTACCCACGTTCAGGTCCTACCCCTACCCATGCCCGTGACGTTCAGGTCCTACCTACCCACGTTCAGGTCCTACCCTACCCATGCCCGTGACGTTCAGGTCCTACCTACCCACGTTCAGGTCCTTCCCTACCCATGCCCGAGACGTTCAGGTCCTACCTACCCACGTTCAGGTCCTACCCTACCCATGCCCGTGACGTTCAGGTCCTACCTACCCACGTTCAGGTCCTTCCCTACCCATGCCCGTGACGTTCAGGTCCTACCTACCCACCCACGTTCAGGTTCCTTTCCTACCCACCCACGTTCAGGTCCTGCCCTACCCATGCCCGAGACGTTCAGGTCCTCCCTGCACTCTGTTCGTGGTGTTCTGAGTCTGAGTTTCCATAGCAACGGCTCCGCCTGGGCTGCTCTGCTCAATGAAAAGACACGAGAGAGCAGTTAGCTGTTAGCTACTTATCATCACTCTAAACTCCCGACAAAACTCAAGGAACATTATTATTTTCTGTCAAATAATCTTTCCTGCCTTGTATTTGACGAGGTTGAAGAACCTCTGACACCACGTTATGATCTCAGTCAGATATGACCGTACTGCGCAGCGGAGCACGAGCAAATGGCTCAGCTTCATTTTTGCGAACATTAAATGCATTATGAAATAATGAGATTAAAATTATCCGAGAGTTTTTATAGAAATTCCAAAGCCAAAAATAGTGAACATTCCATTGCCAAAACATTGAAAACATTCCATTGTCTCTGTCATAATAAAATGGGAAATTACTTTGAAATAATAAAATATTTTTAGTTGTGTATATTACTTAGTTTTATTTGATGACTTTATAATTTTTCATTCCTTAAAGTCATCATCTCATCTCTGCTCAGGCAGTAGCAGCCAGCCACCCAGTCAGCCAGCCAGCCACCCAGTCAGCCAGCCAGTCAGTCAGCCAGCCAGCCAGCCAGCCAGCCAGTCAGCCAGTCAGTCAGCCAGCCAGCCAGCCAGCCAGCCAGTCAGCCAGCTCGGTCAGCCACCCAGTCAGTCAGCCAGCCAGCCAGCCAGCGTCAGCCAGCCAGCCAGCCAAACATCTAACGTTATCTCTTTTCTCCCCATACTGTACTGTCTTTAGTCATCCTATTTAGCTAGGCTAGCCTGCATAAGTATGCTGCAGAGCGCTCTAACAATCACTTTACTCGTTTTTCAAAGTAGATAGTAGATAGTAGACAAAAATACCTCATCCCTATTGTAAAATATGGTGGTGGATCTTTGATGTTATGGGGATATTTTGCTTCCATGAACTTTACCCAGTACCAGGACATTTTAGCCAAAACCCTGGTTGCCTCTGCCAGGAGGCCGACACTTGGTCACAAGTGGATCTTCCCGCAAGACAATAACCCTCAAGCACACACCAAAATCTACAATGGCCATCTCAGTCTCTGGACTTGAACCCCATTGAAAACCTGTGGTTTGAATTGAAGAGGGGGCAGTCCATAGGCACAGATGAAGGATATCAAGGATATGGAAAGATTCTGTATGGTCTAGGATCCCTCCCAATGTGTTTTCCAAACTCATAAAACATTTGAGAAAAAGGCTAAGCATCATTATCCTCCCAAGGGGAGAGTATTGAAAACAGGGGATCCAATAATTTTGACCCCTATCTTTTTTTTAGACGTTTTTTTTATTACTTGTTAAACAACATCTCTTTCTATGAGCAATTGTTATTAGTATTAGTAGATTTGGTAATCTTTATCAACGGTGTCAATCATTCCGGACCCTGCTGTATATAAAGAAGTTGTCTAAACCATTAACCTTATTTTCAACTGGAGCAGAAAAACGGTCACTCTGGAAGCCAAAACAATAGCTTTTTCTGTAACGCACAAGAATACCAGCGTGCTGGAGTTACTTTTTCAAATATTGAGGTTTTTTTTGCATTAAGGTGTGAGAACAATTAACCTTGTTCTGAACTGGACCAGATAAACTGTCCCTCTGGAATGAGAGCATTGGAGCAGGTAATTTACCTTGTTCTGAACTGGACCAGATAAACTGTCCCTCTGGAATGAGAGCATTGGAGCAGGTAATTTACCTTGTTCTGAACTGGACCAGATAAACTGTCCCTCTGGAATGAGAGCATTGGAGCAGGTAATTTACCTTGTTCTGAACTGGACCAGATAAACTGTCCCTCTGGAATGAGAGCATTGGAGCAGGTAATTTACCTTGTTCTCGAACTGGACCAGATAAACGGTCCCTCTGGAATGAGAGCATTGGAGCAGGTAATTTACCTTGTTCTGAACTGGACCAGATAAACTGTCCCTCTGGAATGAGAGCATTGGAGCAGGTAATTTACCTTGTTCTGAACTGGACCAGATAAACTGTCCCTCTGGAATGAGAGCATTGGAGCAGGTAATTTACCTTGTTCTGAACTGGACCAGATAAACTGTCCCTCTGGAATGAGAGCATTGGAGCAGGTAATTTACCTTGTTCTGAACTGGACCAGATAAACGGTCCCTCTGGAATGAGAGCATTGGAGCAGGTAATTTACCTTGTTCTGAACTGGACCAGATAAACTGTCCCTCTGGAATGAGAGCATTGGAGCAGGTAATTTACCTTGTTCTGAACTGGACCAGATAAACTGTCCCTCTGGAATGAGAGCATTGGAGCAGGTAATTTACCTTGTTCTGAACTGGACCAGATAAACGGTCCCTCTGGAATGAGAGCATTGGAGCAGGTAATTTACCTTGTTCTGAACTGGACCAGATAAACGGTCCCTCTGGAATGAGAGCATTGGAGCAGGTCATTTACCTTGTTCTGAACTGGACCAGATAAACGGTCCCTCTGGAATGAGAGCATTGGAGCAGGTCATTTACCTTGTTCTGAACTGGACCAGATAAACGGTCCCTCTGGAATGAGAGCATTGGAGCAGGTCATTTACCTTGTTCTGAACTGGACCAGATAAACGGTCCCTCTGGAATGAGAGCATTGGAGCAGGTAATTTACCTTGTTCTGAACTGGACCAGATAAACTGTCCCTCTGGAATGAGAGCATTGGAGCAGGTCATTTACCTTGTTCTGAACTGGACCAGATAAACTGTCCCTCTGGAATGAGAGCATTGGAGCAGGTAATTTACCTTGTTCTGAACTGGACCAGATAAACGGTCCCTCTGGAATGAGAGCATTGGAGCAGGTCATTTACCTTGTTCTGAACTGGACCAGATAAACGGTCCCTCTGGAATGAGAGCATTGGAGCAGGTCATTTACCTTGTTCTGAACTGGACCAGATAAACGGTCCCTCTGGAATGAGAGCATTGGAGCAGGTAATTTACCTTGTTCTGAACTGGACCAGATAAACTGTCCCTCTGGAATGAGAGCATTGGAGCAGGTAATTTACCTTGTTCTGAACTGGACCAGATAAACGGTCCCTCTGGAATGAGAGCATTGGAGCAGGTCATTTACCTTGTTCTGAACTGGACCAGATAAACGGTCCCTCTGGAATGAGAGCATTGGAGCAGGTCATTTACCTTGTTCTGAACTGGACCAGATAAACGGTCCCTCTGGAATGAGAGCATTGGAGCAGGTAATTTACCTTGTTCTGAACTGGACCAGATAAACGGTCCCTCTGGAATGAGAGCATTGGAGCAGGTAATTTACCTTGTTCTGAACTGGACCAGATAAACTGTCCCTCTGGAATGAGAGCATTGGAGCAGGTCATTTACCTTGTTCTGAACTGGACCAGATAAACGGTCCCTCTGGAATGAGAGCATTGGAGCAGGTCATTTACCTTGTTCTGAACTGGACCAGATAAACGGTCCCTCTGGAATGAGAGCATTGGAGCAGGTAATTTACCTTGTTCTGAACTGGACCAGATAAACGGTCCCTCTGGAATGAGAGCATTGGAGCAGGTAATTTACCTTGTTCTGAACTGGACCAGATAAACGGTCCCTCTGGAATGAGAGCATTGGAGCAGGTAATTTACCTTGTTCTGAACTGGACCAGATAAACGGTCCCTCTGGAATGAGAGCATTGGAGCAGGTAATTTACCTTGTTCTGAACTGGACCAGATAAACGGTCCCTCTGGAATGAGAGCATTGGAGCAGGTAATTTACCTTGTTCTGAACTGGACCAGATAAACGGTCCCTCTGGAATGAGAGCATTGGAGCAGGTAATTTACCTTGTTCTGAACTGGACCAGATAAACGGTCCCTCTGGAATGAGAGCATTGGAGCAGGTAATTTACCTTGTTCTGAACTGGACCAGATAAACGGTCCCTCTGGAATGAGAGCATTGGAGCAGGTCATTTACCTTGTTCTGAACTGGACCAGATAAACGGTCCCTCTGGAATGAGAGCATTGGAGCAGGTAATTTACCTTGTTCTGAACTGGACCAGATAAACGGTCCCTCTGGAATGAGAGCATTGGAGCAGGTAATTTACCTTGTTCTGAACTGGACCAGATAAACGGTCCCTCTGGAATGAGAGCATTGGAGCAGGTAATTTACCTTGTTCTGAACTGGACCAGATAAACGGTCCCTCTGGAATGAGAGCATTGGAGCAGGTAATTTACCTTGTTCTGAACTGGACCAGATAAACGGTCCCTCTGGAATGAGAGCATTGGAGCAGGTAATTTACCTTGTTCTGAACTGGACCAGATAAACGGTCCCTCTGGAATGAGAGCATTGGAGCAGGTAATTTACCTTGTTCTGAACTGGACCAGATAAACGGTCCTCTGGAATGAGAGCATTGGAGCAGGTCATTTACCTTGTTCTGAACTGGACCAGATAAACTGTCCCTCTGGAATGAGAGCATTGGAGCAGGTAATTTACCTTGTTCTGAACTGGACCAGATAAACGGTCCCTCTGGAATGAGAGCATTGGAGCAGGTAATTTACCTTGTTCTGAACTGGACCAGATAAACGGTCCCTCTGGAATGAGAGCATTGGAGCAGGTAATTTACCTTGTTCTGAACTGGACCAGATAAACGGTCCCTCTGGAATGAGAGCATTGGAGCAGGTAATTTACCTTGTTCTGAACTGGACCAGATAAACGGTCCCTCTGGAATGAGAGCATTGGAGCAGGTAATTTACCTTGTTCTGAACTGGACCAGATAAACGGTCCCTCTGGAATGAGAGCATTGGAGCAGGTAATTTACCTTGTTCTGAACTGGACCAGATAAACGGTCCCTCTGGAATGAGAGCATTGGAGCAGGTAATTTACCTTGTTCTGAACTGGACCAGATAAACGGTCCCTCTGGAATGAGAGCATTGGAGCAGGTAATTTACCTTGTTCTGAACTGGACCAGATAAACGGTCCCTCTGGAATGAGAGCATTGGAGCAGGTAATTTACCTTGTTCTGAACTGGACCAGATAAACGGTCCCTCTGGAATGAGAGCATTGGAGCAGGTAATTTACCTTGTTCTGAACTGGACCAGATAAACGGTCCCTCTGGAATGAGAGCATTGGAGCAGGTCATTTACCTTGTTCTGAACTGGACCAGATAAACGGTCCCTCTGGAATGAGAGCATTGGAGCAGGTAATTTACCTTGTTCTGAACTGGACCAGATAAACGGTCCCTCTGGAATGAGAGCATTGGAGCAGGTCATTTACCTTGTTCTGAACTGGACCAGATAAACGGTCCCTCTGGAATGAGAGCATTGGAGCAGGTCATTTACCTTGTTCTGAACTGGACCAGATAAACGGTCCCTCTGGAATGAGAGCATTGGAGCAGGTAATTTACCTTGTTCTGAACTGGACCAGATAAACGGTCCCTCTGGAATGAGAGCATTGGAGCAGTGTAATTTACCTTGTTCTGAACTGGACCAGATAAACGGTCCCTCTGGAATGAGAGCATTGGAGCAGGTAATTTACCTTGTTCTGAACTGGACCAGATAAACTGTCCCTCTGGAATGAGAGCATTGGAGCAGGTAATTTACCTTGTTCTGAACTGGACCAGATAAACGGTCCCTCTGGAATGAGAGCATTGGAGCAGGTAATTTACCTTGTTCTGAACTGGACCAGATAAACGGTCCTCTGGAATGAGAGCATTGGAGCAGGTAATTTACCTTGTTCTGAACTGGACCAGATAAACGGTCCCTCTGGAATGAGAGCATTGGAGCAGGTAATTTACCTTGTTCTGAACTGGACCAGATAAACGGTCCCTCTGGAATGAGAGCATTGGAGCAGGTAATTTACCTTGTTCTGAACTGGACCAGATAAACGGTCCCTCTGGAATGAGAGCATTGGAGCAGGTCATTTACCTTGTTCTGAACTGGACCAGATAAACGGTCCTCTGGAATGAGAGCATTGGAGCAGGTAATTTACCTTGTTCTGAACTGGACCAGATAAACTGTCCCTCTGGAATGAGAGCATTGGAGCAGGTAATTTACCTTGTTCTGAACTGGACCAGATAAACTGTCCCTCTGGAATGAGAGCATTGGAGCAGGTAATTTACCTTGTTCTGAACTGGACCAGATAAACGGTCCCTCTGGAATGAGAGCATTGGAGCAGGTAATTTACCTTGTTCTGAACTGGACCAGATAAACGGTCCCTCTGGAATGAGAGCATTGGAGCAGGTAATTTACCTTGTTCTGAACTGGACCAGATAAACGGTCCCTCTGGAATGAGAGCATTGGAGCAGGTCATTTACCTTGTTCTGAACTGGACCAGATAAACGGTCCCTCTGGAATGAGAGCATTGGAGCAGGTAATTTACCTTGTTCTGAACTGGACCAGATAAACGGTCCCTCTGGAATGAGAGCATTGGAGCAGGTAATTTACCTTGTTCTGAACTGGACCAGATAAACGGTCCCTCTGGAATGAGAGAGACATTGGAGCAGGTAATTTACCTGTTCTGAACTGGACCAGATAAACGGTCCTCTGGAATGAGAGCATTGGAGCAGGTCATTTACCTTGTTCTGAACTGGACCAGATAAACTGGTCCCTCTGGAATGAGAGCATTGGAGCAGGTCATTTACCTTGTTCGAACTGGACCAGATAAACGGTCCCTCTGGAATGAGAGCATTGGAGCAGGTAATTTACCTTGTTCTGAACTGGACCAGATAAACGGATCCCTCTGGAATGAGAGCATTGGAGCAGGTAATTTACCTTGTTCTGAACTGGACCAGATAAACGGTCCCTCTGGAATGAGAGCATTGGAGCAGGTAATTTACCTTGTTCTGAACTGGACCAGATAAACGGTCCCTCTGGAATGAGAGCATTGGAGCAGGTAATTTACCTTGTTCTGAACTGGACCAGATAAACGGTCCCTCTGGAATGAGAGCATTGGAGCAGGTAATTTACCTTGTTCTGAACTGGACCAGATAAACGGTCCTCTGGAATGAGAGAGCATTGGAGCAGGTAATTTACCTTGTTCTGAACTGGACCAGATAAACGGTCCCTCTGGAATGAGAGCATTGGAGCAGGTAATTTACCTTGTTCTGAACTGGACCAGATAAACGGTCCCTCTGGAATGAGAGCATTGGAGCAGGTAATTTACCTTGTTCTGAACTGGACCAGATAAACGGTCCCTCTGGAATGAGAGCATTGGAGCAGGTAATTTACCTTGTTCTGAACTGGACCAGATAAACGGTCCCTCTGGAATGAGAGCATTGGAGCAGGTCATTT
>NW_025538326.1:0-20454 GCF_020615455.1 Coregonus clupeaformis | reverse complement strand
AAATATTAACGCAACATGTAAAGCGTTGGTCCCATGCAGTGGCGGCTCCTGAAAAAATTCTCAGGAGGGGCAATTTTTTCTGATGATTTAGGTGACTTACACACGTGCAGTCCGTGCACGCGATTCCAGATATCTTTACCTCTGAATAAACTGCCTTTATTATACCATATCCACCCTGTCCAAAGTCTCTACTTGGTCTCAGTTCTCCAGTAAACTTGTGATTATCAACAGTACACAACGGTAACAAACAATTGGGGGAACTCACGGGGCAGATAGTAACCACTTAAAGGGAAGCGATTCCCAAACCTTCCATAACAAAGCCATCACCTACAGAGAGATGAACTTGGAGAAGAGTCCCTAAGTAAGCTTGTCCTGGGCCTCTGTTCACAAACACAAACAGACCCCCACACAGCCCCAGGACAACAACAACAACAACAACAACAACAACAACAACACAATTAGACCCAACCAAATCATGAGAAAACAAAAAGAGAATTACTTGACACATTGGAAAGAACAAACAAAAAAACAGAGCAAACTAGAATGCTATTTGGCCCTAAACAGAGAGTACACAGGTGGCAGAATACCTGACCACTGTGACTGACCCAAACTTAATGAAAGCTTTGACTATGTACAGACTCAGTGACCATAGCCTTGCTATTGAGAAAGGCCGCCGTAGGCAGACTGGCTCTCAAGAGAAGACAGGCTATGTGCACACTGCCCACAAAATGAGGTGGAAACTGAGCTGCACTTCCTAACCTCCTGCCAAATGTATGACCATATTAGAGACACATATTTCCTCAGATTACAGCGATCCACAAAGAATTCAAAACAAACCCAATTTTGATAAACTCCCTTATCTACTGGGTGAAAAACCACAGTGTGTGCCATCACAGCTGCAATATTTGTGACCTGTTGCCACAAGAAAAGGGCAACCAGTGAAGAACAAACACCATTGTAAATACAACCCATATTTATGTTTATTTATTTTCCCATTTGTACTTTAACTATTTGCACATTGTAACAACACTGTATATATACATAATATGACATTTGAAATGTCTTTATTCTTTTGAAACTTCTGAGTGTAATGTTTACTCGTTAATATTTATTGTTTATTTCACTTTTGTTTACTATCTACTTCCGCTTGCTTTGGCAATGTTAACTACACGTTTCCCATCTGCCAATAAAGCCCTTAAATTGAATTGAATTGATAGTAAGGTCGCAATGACACAGAAAGCAGTTCAATGGTCGGGGTACAGAGTCGCTCTCTTACCAGGATCGCGATCCGCTCTGACCAGGGTGAAGGTGGCCGGCTCCACTTCTCTGTCCGGGGACTCATCCAGCCAAGTCTCCCAGCTGTATTGGGATTCAGCTGCCAGCAGCGTTTCCAGTTATTTAGTCCGTTCGTAGCGGGTATGTACACGATCAACAAGATCAGTCCAAAACCAACCACTGGAAATCCATGGTTGGCAGAATGTTGTAAACTAAGTCTACAAATTAAAAACATAAGGGGATAACGCCGCACTGCAGGTCGCAACAGAGACGCTTCTAGCCGCCATTGTCTTAGTTACGTTTCAACGTTACGTCACGTATGACGAAAGCGCGTAAGTGCAAGCCCACAGACACCCATAGAGAATGTATTGAAAGCTTTGAAATGTGAAAAAATTAGATTTTACATGACAGGCTATGAGAGACTTCTGGGCGATTTTCAACTTGATTGAAATCGCCCCAAAACGGGCGGGCCATTTGAAGCACGACTTTTAGCCTGATTTGACATTTAGTGGCTGGCAGATCAGACGTGAACACTGATAACTGCTGTTGCCGTGATATAATTGATTAGAAAAAAAATCCCTTCCTTTTCCCGTTTGGCAGTGCGTCGCCCATATCGCCCTATTGAACACACCGCCCATGGTCCCATGTTTCTTGAGCTGAAAAAAAAATACTGAGGAGTATTTCTGTCGGTAATAAAGCCCTTTTGTGGGGAAAAACTCATTCTGATTGGCTGGGCCTGGCTCCCCAGTGGGTGGGCCTGGCTGCCAAGTGGGTGGGCCTATTCCGTCCAAGGCCCACCCATGGCTGCACCCCTGCCCAGTCATGTGAAATTAATAGATAAGGGCCTAATTAATTTATTTCAATTGATTTATTTTCTTATATGAACTGTAACCCAGTAAAATCTTTGAATATTGTTACATGTTGCGTTTATATTTTTGTTCAGTATACGTCTCATCTAATATGGATGAAATGCCTGTTTGATATCACTGACGACTTCTGCCATGCCTGCCTGCCTGGCTGGCCAGAGAGAGAGAGAAAACAGCCTTAGCCAAGCAATTCTCATCCTCTTTTTAGATGAGAAAAAAAGAAGCTTAAAGCATTGTGAGTTTCCCCCAGAGTGAGGACGGACCTGACGTGGCGGTCTAAAACTTAATCAGCTGGGTGGAATTAGCCGAGACAAGTCACTCTCTGCCGCTGCACCTCTCTTCTCTCTTGTCTCTCACGGTCATCATGTTTAATGCATCTCCTGGACAGCGGCACACAACGCGATGAAAGCTCCGGCTATTAGGCCAGCATTAAGATGTTTTGATAGGTGGCACAGAGACGGGAGGAGAGGAGAGGAGAGGGGGGATGGTGTGATGCATTCATAAAGAGAGACGCTCACCTTATCTGCGGCAACCTTGAAAAAGGATGTGTGTGTGTGTTCAACACGCACAAACACAGAAACACACACACCTTTCACACACACCTCACGCTTTTGCTCTTGCTTTGATTGACAGGTCCTCAAATGAGTAGCTGTGGGCTCTGGCCCTCCAAATAACTGGGCCGTCAAATTACATCCAGAGCGCTGGCGTGCTCCTCCCCCTCCTCCGTCGGCAGGGGATGTCTATTTATTTGTCTGTTTATTTGCTTGGTTTAAATATTTGGTGGGGAAAATATTGAATTTTTGTCCCCGGTCAGAGTGGCTCATATTTAGTTAATAAAGAATGGAGGAGGTTGTTTGCTCAGGAAAGTGCAGGATAGGAGACTTTATTTAAGGAAGTCCTTGGAGAGGATGAGGGGGATGACCTTTCTCTCAGCCAGGCGATGCTGTGTACACTGACTGCACTGAGCTTAGCCTAACGCTGCTGCTCTCTCTCTACCTAGCTCTATCTCTCTCTACCTAGCTCTATCTCTCTCTCTCACCTAGCTCTCATCTCTCTCTACCTAGCCTCTATCTCTTCTCTACCTAGCTCTATCTCTCTCTACCTAGCTCTCTCTCTACTTAGCCTCATCTCTCTCACCTAGCTCTATCTCTCTTTACCTAGCTCTATCTCTCTCTACCTAGCTCTATCTCTCTTTACCTAGCTCGATCTCTCTCTACCTAGCTCTATCTCTCTCTACCTAGCTCTATCTCTCTCTACCTAGCTCTATCTCTCTCTACCCGACTCACTCGCTCCCTCGCGCCCAACCCGCCAACCTCCTCTTTCTGTCGATATCGCTCCATCTCTCTGTCTCCTTTTCTCTCACTCTGTCGTCCGTCCGTCCGTCTCTCTCTCTCTCTCTCTCGCTCTCTCTCTCTCTCTCTTCTCTATCTCTCCCCCTCTCTCTGTCTCTCTTTCTTCCCCTCTCTCCACACCCTCTCCACCCTCTCCTCTCACTATCTCTTTCTGCTGTGTCCTGCTCTATTTGACTGGAGACTGAGGAGTCTCTCTCTGGATTCTCCTGGCTGCATCCAGGTTAAACTCTTAATTGCCTTCCAGTGGGTGGTTTAAGGCCCTGGCTCACTGAGGCTCAGTCCCTGTGCTGGGCCCTGTTCTGGGCAGTGGGGGGTTGTGTGTGTATGTGAGTGTGCGTGTGTATGTGTGCGTGCGTGCGTGCTTGTGTGTGTGCATGCGTGTGTGTGTGTCGTCCCATGTTAGATTACGGCACAGGGCTGTCTAATGATAAAGCTCATTAATGTAGGTGATGGAGATGACCTCTGACAGCAGCATAGCTTAGCATTGTTCAAAGTCAATGATCCTCCTGGAGACACATACACAATGATCCTCCTGGAGACACATACACAATGATCCTCCTGGAGACACACACACAATGATCCTCCTGGAGACACACAAACAATGATCCTGCTGCACACCTATGTCTTTCTCTGTCTGTCTTCTACTTAGGTCACTCTCTCTTTCTCTCTCTTTCTCTACCCACTTTTCACCTCTCTCTGCCTCCTACCTACATGTATCACTCTGTATCTACTACCATGTATCTTTTTTACTCTCGGTCAGCTCTCCAGGCCACTCAGTGATGTAATGCTGTAAATCACTAGTAGTGCTATGAGATGGGACAGTATATCTTGTTGATATGTGGACCCTACACTTCCTGGAAGTCCTATGGCCTGGATAATGTATCAGCACAGTAACAACACACAAGTTACAAAGCGTCTCCCCCTTTCGCTCACGGCTAGAGACCGTTGAGGTACAGAGAGGTGTGGTGTGTCCCTCAGTCCACAGGGGGCTGTCCACAGTACAGGACCCAACCCTGTCACCACCACACGCCCCCGATCAAACCTCCCTCCAACAACAGCCCCATAAGCCATCTCCCTGATAATGCTTTTCTGCCACTAAAATAAAACCGCTAACTCGCCCGCACCGCAAATCAATGGGATCAATCCTGCAATTCCTCCGCTTATAAATCTGTTGTCAGCGACTGCTGGCTCGCTTGTCGCTGCCTTGTCTCCCCACCCCACCCCACCCCACTCCCCCATGCAGTCAAAACAAAAGACAGGGGCCATGTAGCCAATAGTCATGTTAGACTCCGATCCTCTCACTACTCCACTGAGCCACACAGCCCACTAGTGGTTAAACAACCCAGTCATTTCATAACCTCATATTACAGAGTTAATGCTCCTGTCTCAGTGCTCCACCCATGTCATTGATTCCTGTTTAAAAGGCTTTGTTTAGTCAATACCACCTCCTCCTCCCCATCTGTTTCTGTTTACTAATAAATAAAGTGGAGAGCATTGACAGAGGCCAGCAGCCTCGCCGGCCTGTTAAAGCATGTATGATAATGAGCACTGGGAATATTGGGCCCGATGGAGCAGTGTGTGTGTGTTTGTGAGTGTGTCCAGAGGGAGGGAAGGGGGGAACACTATAGTCTACAATGCACTGCACTCTAATCATGTTAATTGCCTGGTAGTCCAGTTGTTGTTTAACGTCACTCATCAGGCGAGAGGCGCTTTTACTTAGGCTGCATGGATTTTTTCCGTCTTTTTTTTGTGGGCTGTTTTTTTCTGTGTAGGTCAGCTGTAAAGGTCGTGTCTGGTCATTTGTCAGCAGGCATGCAACCACACACACACACACACACACACACACACACACACCAGGAGCAACACAGACTCTATACTCTGTCATTCTGATCCATTCTGGATCATACTGATGGGCTCGTTTGGTATGGCCTCCTTGATGCATTTATTTTAAAAGCCACTCAATCTTTTTTCTACTCCCTCCCTTCCAGTTGAGCAATATCTACACAGGCCAAAATTAATGTTCATATTAATATAGATGATGCATGTGAAGGAAGAAAAATCAATGTCTGTGAAGAAAATAAAAAAAATATTGTCTTGTAAAAACAAGACCACATATCCCACACCGCACCACAGGCCGCACACACACACACTCACACACACACACACACACACACACACACACACACACACACACACACACACACATACACACACACTCACACACATACACATACACGCACACACACTCTCTCACACACACACACACACTCACATACCCACACAAACACACACACACAAACACAAACACACTCACACACATACACACACACACACACACACAATTGACTTCCTGTGGGACAAGATTCCGCTGATGTACAGCACTTGCCTTGCCTCGCCCCACACCCCCAGACAAACACAGGAGTGCTGTGTCATCTCTGACCTCTGACACTGGAAACAGCCCTGACCTATCAGGAGCCAGAGAGTAGGAGAGCAGGGACTCTGGGACCCAGGTGAGATATGGGGTCAAAGGTCAGATGTCCAGTGTGTCAGGCTTGCTGATCAGGAAGTGTAGCTTCTGACCGTAGGGGCTGTCCCTTGCTCCTATACTGATTGGTGTAGGTCAGTATGTGTTTTCCCTACCCTTGCTGTTTTGTTTTGGGCCACCTCATGTACATTGAACTCTTCCTATGCCTCCCATACTGAGTCTGTGGAGGTAAATATAATGTGTAGGTCTAAGTTAAGGTGTTTTTATGACCCTTGATCCTAATCTACTGTATGTTAAGCATACTAACTCTATAGGCTCATGGTTGTTTGCCCCTCCCTTGGTCCCCATGTATGCTGGGCTCTCACGGTGGACACCCCTACAACTACCCCCTGCCAGCTCTATCAGAGAGTTCTGACTGACATATCTTCTTCTTCAACCCAGGGGGAGGGACCAGTCCTCTGTTGTTTTGTTAGCCCAAGTCTCCCTGGTAGTTGTGTGAGGGTTGTGAAACAGAATAGCAGCATGGTAGTAAAGCTTCCTTCCTTCCTCTCCTATGTCTCCCTCCCTAAAAGGCCTTTTTACTCACCAGTCTGGGATCACACTGTCCAAAGAGTGTAGCACAGCCCTGTCTGCTCAAAGGTAAACAGTGAGGGACACACACATTAAAAGCCTCTCCATGGGGTGGCCTCCCTATCCTTGAAGTATCAGTCTCCTCAAACCCAGAGGATTATTATATTACACCATGTTTGCTATGTGTGTGTATGTGTGTATGTGTGTGTGTGTGTGTGTGTGTGTGTGTGTGTGTGTGTGTGTGTGTGTGTGTGTGTGTGTGTGTGTGTGTGTGTGTGTGTGTGTGTGTGTGTGTGTGTGTGTGTGTGTGTGTGTGCATGCGTGCGCATGCGTGCATGCGTGCGCTTGCGCGTGTGTGTGTGTATCCTCTTGTGTGTCTAACATTTTTCAAGTATTTGTTTCAAACTTTCATGTCCCCACAATATAACTTGTCACAATTTACCATCACTGAAAATCAGATGCCATCTGGACTTTGAGATATTGAAACATTATTGGCCATGATATGTGATTGACTGTATTATTCTTCAGAGAACAGGGAAAGTGTTTAAGACTGGGATCGACTTCAATCATCTTCATTCCTTCCTCACAGAGAAGACGGGCAGCCTCTCTCTCTCCTCTCTTCTTTTTTCCCTACTCCTCCTCTTCTTCCTCTGTCTAGGGAATCATTACTGCTTTGGTAAATATTTCATATCCCTCAATACACCAGCAGCTCACTGCCACCTGCCTGCCTGCCTCTCCTCTCCTCCTCTCTCCTCCTCTCCTCTCCTCTCCTCTCCTCTCCTCTCCTCTCCTCTCCCTCTCCTCCTCTCCTCTCCTCTCCTCTCCTCTCCTCTCCTCTCACAGATGGGCACAGGACAGGGGTAAACAGATCAAAATGAGAGAAAGGGAGGCAGGGAGGCAGGGAGGGAGGGAGGGAGGGAAGGAAAGAGATGCCCATCATACATTAGGCATTCCCACATTCACAGTGATCTGGAAGGGGGTGGGGGATTGGGGTTTCTCTCTATACTGTGGAGTTCTTAACAGAGTTCTTTCAAGGAAGTAAAGATTTCCTGCATGTTGTGAAATCTGTACCCAACAACGTTTTGCTTTCCGAGCCCTTTTTTTCCCAAGCTTTTTTTTCCTCACATGAAAGAAAGAGGTTCAGAGGCTGTTGTGCTGGGAGAGGGAGAGGGGGGCGGGAGAGAGGGGGATGAGAGGGAGACAGAGTGAAGAGTGAATACTAACCTTCTCCTTCCTCCCTGCTCTGACCTTGAGGAGGCCTGTGAGCTGCACCCTCTCTTTCTCTTTCTCTCCCTCTCCTTCCTCTCTCCCTCCTTTTCTCTCTCTCTTTATTTCCCAGCCCCTCCTGTTTACTTTGACTGGGTTACAGAGAGGTCTAACATCACCTGCAGTGTCCTCCCTCTCTCTTCCTCCCTCCTCTCTCCCTTCCTGTCTTTTGGTCTTGAAAGGACTCAAAGAGATAAAGTTGTGGGATGAAATATTCAGTGTAGATTTAAGTTGTTTCAGAGTGGTTACCTTGCTGGCACTAAGCTTGGACTTCATAAATAAATGGTCAATGGCCAGCTCTGTGTGTGTGTGTGTGTGTGGGGGATAAAGCTCACCTGTACTGTCCACATGGCTGGAAAACATGAATCGAACTTAACATTTTATTATCAAGGGATATACAAGGTTATCAGTAAACACAGGAAAAGGTATGAGGGTCTGATATGTTTTGCCTCACATTATTCTAACATTATTGAGATCTTAAAACATGTTTCTTGTTCATGCTATTGAGGAAAAGACTTGAATGTTTTCTTTGACTCAGTGAATGAATTCTCCAGACACTACTCTGTACCAGGAAACCAAATGAGTCCGTAACAAATGTTTTGGCTTCTGTCTGAACTCTGCGAGCGGGAGAGAGCGAGGGAGAGAGAGAGTGAAAGAGAGGGGGAGAGGGAGAGGGCGAGAGCAAGTGGAGCAGCCTGCCAGCAATGGTAGTGTGTTTGCATTCCCAGAGACCCCCTGGGACAATGACCTCTGAGCTTCCGGACGGACAGCCGCTAGTTCCTCTCTTCCAACACAAAAAGAGAAGAGAAAAGTATGAAATGAAAGAAGAGAAAGGGAAGAAATAACTTGCAGACATAGAATCGTTCCCATTATGATTAGCTATAGAAATACATTTTCTCCCCACATTGTGATTGTGATAAGAATAATAGGAATAAGGCTTTAGTAGGAATTGAAGAAGTCCTGTTTCATTTGTATGAGTGTAGATATGGCCATGGTCTGACTAGGGCCTGTTAGTTTTTAGTAGGAATTGATGAAGATGTCCTTTCATTTGTATGAGTGTAGATATGGTCTAGGCCTATGTTAGCGTAGCAGGCTAATCTGCAGGTGACAGACGGATCCCTGAGGACGATAGAGGTGACCAGGGAGAGAGTTTAGCAACCTCAGGTGAGGGAATTCACCCGGGGTCGTGGACAATCTGTGCCCTTGAGAATGGGGTGGTGGAGGTTGGGGACGGGGCTGTGGAGGTTGGGGACGGGGCTGTGGAGGTTGGGAATGAGGCTGTTGAGGGTGCTAATACCCCTGAGCCATAGAGGCCGTAAATCAGAGGAGGTAGTGGTAGTGACAAAGGCTGCAGGCAACCAAGTCTGCTGATACTGAGGTACTAAGGGGCTGCAGGCCTGCTGATACTGAGGTACTAATGGGCTGCAGGCCTGCTGATACTGAGGTACTAATGGGCTGCAGGCCTGCTGATACTGAGGTAGTAAAGGGCTGCAGGCCTGCTGATACTGAGGTACTAATGGGCTGCAGGCCTGCTGATACTGAGGTAGTAAAGGGCTGGAGGCCTGCTGATACTGAGGTAGTAAAGGGCTGGAGGCCTGCTGATACTGAGGTACTAAGGGGCTGGAGGCCTGCTGATACTGAGGTACTAAGGGGCTGGAGGCCTGCTGATACTGAGGTACTAATGGGCTGCAGGCCTGCTGATACTGAGGTACTAAGGGGCTGGAGGCCTGCTGATACTGAGGTACTAATGGGCTGCAGGCCTGCTGATACTGAGGTAGGAAAGGGCTGCAGGCCTGCTGATACTGAGGTAGTAAAGGGCTGGAGGCCTGCTGATACTGAGGTAGTAAAGGGCTGGAGGCCTGCTGATACTGAGATACTAATGGGCTGCAGGCCTGCTGATACTGAGGTACTAAGGGGCTGCAGGCCTGCTGATACTGAGGTACTAAGGGGCTGCAGGCCTGCTGATACTGAGGTACTAAGGGGCTGGAGGCCTGCTGATACTGAGGTACTAATGGGCTGCAGGCCTGCTGATACTGAGGTACTAAGGGGCTGCAGGCCTGCTGATACTGAGGTACTAATGAGTTGCAGGCCTGCTGATACTGAGGTACTAAGGGGCTGCAGGCCTGCTGATACTGAGGTACTAATGGGCTGCAGGCCTGCTGATACTGAGGTACTAATGGGCTGCAGGCCTGCTGATACTGAGGTACTAATGGGCTGCAGGCCTGCTGATACTGAGGTACTAAGGGGCTGCAGGCCTGCTGATACTGAGGTACTAAGGGGCTGCAGGCCTGCTGATACTGAGGTACTAATGGGCTGGAGGCCTGCTGATACTGAGGTACTAAGGGGCTGCAGGCCTGCTGATATATATATATATATTTTTTTTTTCTTTTTTTTCTCACCTTTATTTAACCAGGTAAGCCAGTTGAGAACAGGTTCTCATTTACAACTGCGACCTGGCCAAGATAAAGCAAAGCAGTGCAATAAAAACAACACAGAGTTACATATGGGGTAAAAAACATAAAGTCAAAAATACAACAGAAAATATATATACAGTGTGTGCAAATGTAGCAAGTTATGGAGGTAAGGCAATAAATAGGCTATAGTGCAGAATAATTACAATAGTATTAACACTGGAATGCTAGATGTGCAAGAGATTATGTGCAAATAGAGATACTGGGGGTGCAAAAGAGCAAAATAAATAACAATATGGGGATGAGGTAGTTGGGTGGGCTAATTTCAGATGGGCTGTGTACAGGTGCAGTGATCGGTAAGGTGCTCAGACAACTGATCTAAAGTTATTGAGGAGATAAGAGTCTCAGCTTCAGAGATTTTTGCAATTCGTTCCAGTCATTGGCAGCAGAGAACTGGAAGGAATGGCGGCCAAAGGAGGTGTTGGCTTTGGGAATGACCAGTGAGTGTCACGATCGTCTAAGGAAGCGGACCAAGGCGCAGCGTGTTGAGCGAACATGTTGACTTTATTAAATTAAAGCAACCACGAAACAACAAAACAAATGACGATACGTGAAGTCCTCTGTGACACTGACAGAACATGGAACAAAAACCCACAACCCCAAGGTGAAAACACACAGTTTAAATATGGCTCCCAATCAGAGATAACGAGCCGACAGCTGACACTCGTTACCACTGATTGGGAGTCACACGAACAACCAAGACAACACACCCAAAGACAACCAACCAAAACACAACAAAACGAACACACCCTGGCTCAACATACAAAGTCCCGGAGCCAGAGCGTGACAGTGAGATATACCTGCTGGAGCGCAGACTACGGGTGGGTGCTGCTATGGTGACCAATGAGCTAAGATAAGGCGGGGATTTGCCTAGCAGTGATTTATAGATGGCCTGGAGCCAGTGGGTTTGACTGACAGAACATGTAGTGAGGACCAGCCAACAAGAGCGTACAGGTCACAGTGGTGGGTAGTGTATGGGGCTTTGGAGACAAAACGGATGGCACTGTGATAGACTACATCCAATTTGCTGAGTAGAGTGTTGGAGGCTATTTTGTAAATGACATCGCCGAAGTCAAGGATCGGTAGGATAGTCAGTTTTACGAGGGCATGTTTGGCAGCATGAGTGAAGGAGGCTTTGTTGCGAAATAGGAAGCCGATTCTAGATTTAACTTTGGATTGGAGATTCTTTATGTGAGTCTGGAAGTTGAGTTTACAGTCTAACCAGACACCTAGGTATTTGTAGTTGTCCACATACTGAGGTACTAAGGGGCTGCATGCCTGCTGATACTGAGGCATGGATAATGGGCCTGTTTCAGATGGAGGAAGACATCAGCAGAGGTGATCTTTACTACTCCTGAGGGCTCTGGAGATTACTGCTACAAGAACACAGCACTGAGGGTTTCACTCACTCACCTGGGGAACACTTCTGGTTGGCCAGCCTGTAGCTACAGTACCAGACATAGGCTATAATATGGTCTCTGGAGTCCTTCACACGTTAGACTGTTCACATGTATGGTACATGTGTATGTACATGTATGGTTCTATGATATAATTTGTTTTGTGTTGGCAATTGGTCAGTGCACACATACAGAAACCAGTATGTGTTACCTCTGTTATCAGCAGATAGTCCCAGTGCTTGTTAGCTGTCAGACTACCAAACAATACACACATAAGATTTTCCCTCACTTATTGATGGGATGCTTTGAATTAGAGGCACAAACAACCAGTGCCAGAACAACAACCCTTGTAAAACTTTCCTAAGGGCCCTCCATATATCATATACTGTGTGTGTGTATTTGTGTGTGTGTGTGTGTGTGTGTGTCTGTGTGTCTGTGTGTGTGTGGTGTATATGTGTGTGTGTGTGTGTGTGTGTGTGTGTGTGTGTGTGTGTGTGTGTGTGTGTGTGTGTGTGTGTGTGTGTGTGTGTGTGTGTGTGTGTGTGTGTGTGTGTGTGTGTGTGTGTGTGTGTGTGTGCGCGTGTGCAGTGTGCAAGTGCGTGCGTGCGTGCGTGCGTGCGTGCACGTGCAGAGTGAAAAAGAAGACAGCCAAAACACATTTTTCTTTCTGTCCTTTCTCCGGCCTGTCTCTCTGTCGTTAGCTCCTGCCTGGTCTTGCTATTATCCTGGGGCATTATCAGTGTAGCTGCCTCTTCTGATCAGCAGCGTGATAAGGGAGAAATAAATGGAATGGTTGGCCACTGGACAAAGGTCAACTCTTGTTTCTCTGCTGTTTCCTTGTGTTGTTGTTGTTGTTTCTTGAGGGGAAGTTGAGCCGGTGCAGGAGAGATGCAGGAGGAGAATAAGGTCTGCATTTAATGAAATTATTGATTTCAATTTCATGGATTTCTTTCTCCTTTCTTTCTTCCCTGATTCGTCTGGAAGTTTCCGCTCCATCCATCCAGGGTTATAAATTAGTAACGGTTTCTGTTGTGTTGGGAGTTTTTGGACATGTGGCTGAGCTATCTTGGAAATGCTGTTTTTAAATGTGTTAAAAAGCGGCTGTGGTAAGATAGATGCTGTGTCTCTGTGTGTGTTTTCTGAGTGGCTTAGTGTACACCTGTCCCTACAGAGATGGAGCTGGAGAAATGGCTGCGACAGGAGTGAGACAAACACACACAAACATTTAAGGGTTATGGGGGTTCAATGGGGATGCTGAGTGAACTCTTCCCTGGGGGGTCAGAGAGCAGCTGATGGCAGAGGCTGTGTGCACGCTGTGTATCAAGGAGGCCATTCCGAACGAGCCCATCAGTATGATCCAGAATGGATCAGAATGACATAGTATGGAGTATGGAGTGTGTGTGTGTGTTCGTATGTGTGTGATCATGTGTATGTGATCGTGCACTTACATGCTTGTCTGTCTGCTTATGTATCTTTGCGTATATCCCAAGGAGGTCCCATGCCAGCAGAAGCGACCAAAAAACATTCCCTACATCAAGAACCCAACCCAACCCAAGGACAGGGCTAGGGTGCGGGACACAGGGACAGGAAGCATCCCGGCCTGGCTAACGAGCGCTCAGGGAGCTACCATTCTGGACGGGTACATCCGATACATCCGATGATGTCTAAAGGTTAAACAGTTAAAAGGTCCGGCTGCTATATGTAGATGTGAAACGCCTCTTATACTGAACATGATACCCTGGGAAGCACAATAACAAGCCTGTGGACTTAGGTCTTTGTTCTCTATTGGCACCCTGTTCCCTTTTATAGTGCACTACTTTTGGACCAGGCCCCATAGGGCACTATATAGGGAATAGGGTACCATTTGGGTTGCAGCTCGTTTTTTCTCCTGTTCACTCACTCTATGATGAGTGAACAGCAGGCCGGACTGGGCTGGGGGGAGAATTGATGCTGAGTAGCACAAGTTTTAATAGGGCTGTCACAGTCATATTGTTTATGCCGTGTTCCAGATTAATCCATTCTTCTTTTATGACCCTCTGCAGCCACAGTAAATTGCGACGGGCGGGCAGGCGAGTGAGAGAGAGGGAGAGAGAGAGGCCGGTCCACCACTGAGTTACGCCTCAGGGAACGGTGCCACACATGGGCAGAAAATAAATCACTTCCCAAGATTTAACATCAGCCTGAGCAATACCTGGGCCCTTTGTAAATAAAGCCCTAGATGTTTTTACACTCCCTTTCTCTCGCTTTCTTTCTATGCCTCTAGGGCTGCTATTGAATCTCAAAAGGAAAGAGAGAGAAGGGAGAGAGAGAAGAAGGGAAGGAGGGAGAGGATGTCTGTGCTGGAGCTGGTGCTGGATCTGTGTGGTGTTGAGTCCCGGGGTGCTTGGGGGTGTTCAGCCTGAGATCTGTCAGACTGGCTGAACACAGGGCTATTGTATTGGAGCAGAGCAGAGCACAGGCAGGATCAGGGGTAGCAGGAGCAGCAGGGGGTAGCAGCTGCAGCAGGAGGGTGGCCCATGATACCCCACCTTGCCCAACCCTGCCTGCCTCCTATCCGGCCTGGCTCCTTCTGCATGGGAACCTCCAGGCCTGGAGAGGGGCAAGAGGAGAGAGAGGGAGGAGTTAAAAGAAAGAGAGAGGGGGAGATAGAGGGAGGGCGAGAGACAAGGAGAGAGAGAGAGAGAGCGATGGGGAGGATAGGGGAAAGAGAGAGAGAGGAAGAGAGAGAGAGTGAGGGGGAAAGAGAACAGGGAGAGGAATGAGAGGAGGGAAAGAGAGAGGGGCCGGAACAACTTGTTCATCCTGCCTCCTGCAGCTGGCAGCATGAGACAGCCAAAGGGAATAGAGAATGTGCCGTTCTCTGTCAGGCCTTCATGACTTATACATGACGAGCTATGTGAAAATGCTTCCTGTGTACTGTGCATCACGTTTTTTCTCTCTCTCTTTTTCCCCTTTCCCTCCCTCTCCATCACTTTTGAAGAGCTCAAAGTTTGCTTCTCTTTTCATTTACAAAGTATTCCCTGGATTTTAAATGTTAATCAATGGTAGCCTCGGTTGGTGATGCTGAGTCTGGTTGCCTCTAAGTCCTCTAAGTTTCTAGACAGACAGACAGACAGACAGACAGACAGACAGACAGACAGACAGACAGACAGACAGACAGACAGACAGACAGACAGACAGACAGACAGACAGAAAGACAGACAGAAAGACAGACATACAGACTGACTGACTGCTATCAACCTTCTCTGGATCAGATCTCCAGTGAAAAGTCTACTGTCAAGAACACTATACCACTGTTCTGAAATCAGTATTAGACAAATAACAGTATATCTTCCTGCTGTCAGGTCCTTCAGCCTCAGAAAGTGTATCACTGATGCCTCTTTATATTGTTACCTGATCTGAGATCAGTATTATCAGAGACACAATATATTATCCTTGCTGTAAGGGCCTTCAGTCTCAGTGTATCCTCAACGCCTCTTTATTTTGTTACGGTGACAACTTCTATCCTCCTCTACATAAATCCAGCTGAACACAGCACCCTCCTCCTAATTCACTCTTAACTCCATCGTTTAACAATCCATTATTCATTTCTTAAACAATGCTAGAGGGCACAAATCAGGGTTACCCTCACGCTGCCCTCGCCCATATATCTGGACTGGTACAGCTAGGGCTTCATACATTACTCAAGAGATGCCAGGATGCTCTTCTCTTCCTGTCTGGTATAGTATATAAACCATTCTTCCATTCTCTAGCTAGCTGGGCTAATGTTCTCTCTCTCTCTCTCCCTTTCTCTCTCCCTTTCTCTCTTTATATCTCTCCCTCTATCTCTCCCTCTATCTATCTATCTATCTATCTATCTATCTATCTATCTATCTATCTATCTATCTATCTATCTATCTATCTATCTATCTATCTATCTATCTATCTATCTCTCTCTCTCTCTCTCTCTCTCTCTCTCTCTCTCTCTCTCTCTCTCTCTCTCTCTCTCTCTCTCTCTCTCTCTCTCTCTCTCTCTCTCTCTCTCTCTCTCTCTCTCTCTCTCTCTTTCTCTCTTTCTTTCTTTCTTTCTTTCTTTCTTTCTTTCTTTCTTTTCAGACCCACAGTAGAGTATCCCTGGAGAGGAGAGTGGCTGTCTCTCTCTCTCTGTTGTAATGTGAACAGACAGTGGAGTGGGGGAACAGATCCAAACACATGTGGCTGACAGTGTTTGCTCGTCTCCTCTGACTCTCTCCCCCTCACAGAGCAGCGCTGTAGCCATTAAAGTTTGAGCAGGCCGGGGACAGAGGAGGACGGGGAAAGCAGGGCCAGCCCTAGGCCTGATGTGCTGCATATGCTGCCTACATGTCCCAGAAAGCATGGCAAAGGAGGACAAGTCGTGAAGAGGAGGAGTGTGGAGCGTGTTTGTGTTCAGGCAGAGTGGCAGTGTTTCTGTTCCTCTCCAGACCTGGGACAAAGGGTTAGAATAATTCACCCCTATTAACTCTCTCTCTCTCTCTCTCTCTCTCTCTCTCTCTCTCTCTCTCTCTCTCTCTCTCTTTCTCTCTCTGTTTTATTTTCTCTTACCTCATTTGTTGTGTTTCAGAGAAGGCACACATGCAAAGGGGAGGGGTGAGCTAACAAGAAGAACTGCCAGATACTACATTGTACAGTACTTACATTATGTAATGAGTAGCTTTTACAGCTCAGACTTCAGGGATTTCAGGTCCATTTACGCAGTACACAAGGTGGTGGATTTTGTTCTAGCAAATGAGCTGAACATTCCCATCCCTTCCCTTTTTCCCCCTAGTACTTGTTCTTGTCAAAATCAAAATCCATGATTCAAAAATAAAGTGGAGTTAGTACTGCTGGAAGGAAGAGAAGTCAGTCATTTCTTATTTAAACTCAACATTCATAATATAATCTGATCTTTGTAAAACTAAGTTGCAGCAGTTGGGAGCAGGTATATGGCAAGAGGAATGATAGCCTTAGGGCTGTGAGCTCCCTCCCTGTGAAGCCAAGGCCCAGCGAGACTTCTCCCCCTAGCAGCTTTTCCCTCTGCAGCCCCTTCTGAAGTTACTCTTGGTTCTACATGTGTAGTGGTAATTATGAATGAGGGGCACTAAGATCTGTACAAAACCATCAAACATTTTACAGCTTGCTGCTATTGTAATAAAGATCAATAGACACGATATCAGTCATCATTTTGAAAGGGAGAGGAGAGGAGGTGTTTTACAGTCTCACTGCTCTCTCTCTCCACACAGAGTTAGGAGCACATCCCTTTTAATTGCTGTTTGCATGGCTGTGATGTGAGCTGGGTGAAAGACACCCATCCTGTAAGAGAGAGAGAGAGTGTCAAAGAAACAGTGAGCTGTATTCCAGATTGGCTGTGTTCAGCAGAACTGATAGATGTATGTATCAAAAACACAGTAAGGTACAGTAGTGTGTTATTATGCACTGCAACTGTGTGTGTGTGTTACAATGTGCAAGTATACGTTCCCAGGCTGTGAGTGAGTATGAGTAACCTCTAGAAGTCAGTATCCCTGAGTATCTGTGTGTCTGTGAGCGTACATGCAGTAAGACACATATGAGCCTGTTAAACGTGTGTGTGGGTGGATGCAGGGGTTGAGGTAGAGTCCTGGGACTAGGTCAGGTTGACCAGGGATAAGATGTTAGTTAGTTAGGAGGAGGTCAAACAGCGTTCAGTCTGACAGTGGGAGATAAAGAACAAAGCAGATCCTGCCTTCACCTCTGTCCTATAGTAGCTGCCCCTGCCTCCACTACAATCCCCAGCTAGTTATCAGAGGAGAAGAGTGAGGATGCACTAGTGTTTGTAAAAAAATAAGGATGTAGTATGCTAGTTCACGATAGTTGAGGTGTAGGGATTGGTTACTAACCCCACCCTCAAATCACAATGGTTATGGCTATTCATGTGGTCCATGGACTCCATGGATGTAGCCTACACAGGGAAAATATCCTTAATTGTAATACACGTTCGCTACAAGACCTTATTTACACAGTAGGACGATGCTCTTCAATACTGAAGTGGTTTTAGTTCTGATGTAGGGCTAGTATCCTTTCAAATCCTGATTGATTTGTCCTTGTCTGTGTGGCCTCTCTATGCTGCAGTTACATTAACCGGTTGTCAGCATGTGATTCATGTCCTAAAGACACTTCCTGGGTGATATTACACTCATATTATGTTTAGAGGTGAAAGTTATATGCTGGTAATGTATCATAGGGCTGACTTTCACACTTATGCTTAGGTTTTTGACCCCACTGTAGTTCTCTACAGAGCGGTTTACTTTGCATATGGTTGGATACCATACTCCCTTTATCTTATGTGTCACTATGTAAAATATGCTCGGGAAAATAACACAGAACTTCAAGAGTATTTTATGTGCAGAGTACTACGAGTGGACCACTGCCTTGGAGATGTGTTTCTCCACTCTCCAAATCATCTGGTCTATATTTGTTCTTGATAAGTGAAACTCTGGCTTCTCTGTTTTCGCCACAGATGCGTGCAGAAAGTGGTTAAGTATGTTTGACAACAACAGGGGCTTAGAAACGCCACGCGGAGAGTTTTTATATAGCATTAAGAAATATGTGCGCTTAAAAATAATATGGCACGATCGAAAGTTGTTTAGCATTTAGACTTTAAAAAGACAACCATAATCTGGCTCTGGTCTATTTAAAGGCTAAATTAACTATTTATTGGATAATCATTTTATCTGATATATGAGGATCCCAAACACCCTTATCGGCGCTAGCTGACTTGCAGTTGTGTTTTTTAATCCCGTATTCAGTCTGTTAAGTTTTAATTGATTCCACTGCATGGAGGCTTTTCTTACGAGATAATGCTGTACGTGAAACAGGTCATGATCTTTAAATGAGGGGAATTTAACGGCACTATATGTGTGAGCAGTGTGTGTGTGTATGTGCCTGGTGTGCGTGTGTGTCCACCAACCGCGTGTGTTCCGTTCCCGTCCTGAAGGTAGACAGTACGTCTGTCTGTCTGCTGTTGGAGAAAGTGTCAAGTGTGGATTTACTTTGTTTTACAGTCCTCCAACTCACTGCTCTGTTTCACCACTTTGTTCCACATTTCACAACTAGCTTCTCTTTCCCCTGTGGCTGTTCCTAAAACCACTGGGACTAATACAGAATAATGCTGTTTGGTGATGATACAGCTTGTAACTGTATGTGTTCTACAACCCTGTCTACCTCGAGGTTTCAGTATAAATCTCTGTGTATTAGGATGAAACACTGACTACTATTTCCCCTATGTATTCACATCATTCTCTAACGTGATCAGAGCCAAGGCATGGAAACTGGACCACTTTCACTATCCCTCTCCCAATGCCTCTGTATGGGGCGACTGAAATAAAACCTCGAGGTTACAGAGTGGTCCCCCCAGTCCCTGGTCCCTGTCACTGCTGTGTTGTACTGTGATAACACTCATCCTGTAGGTCTCCTTCCCTCTTACCCCTTACCTCTCTCATTCCCCCCATCCACCCCACCACTGGTTGGTTCCCCCTGGCCACCGAAGAAAGCGGTTTATCCCAGAGACAGGCAGGCAGCAGGGGTAAGTAGAGGTCTCGTAAGGGTTGGATGTTGGGTCTGTGTGTGTAGCGCAGACACTGTGATGATGACAAACACAGCCTATTTAGTCTGCTCCATGGTTGGTAAACAGCACAGAATGGAAGCAGTTGGTTTTGTTTCACACTCCCTGTGTCTGGTTTACGCAGTGGACACAGTGATGAGGAAAGCAGTGCAGGATAGGAACAAGGAGGAGCGTACGATACATGTACCCAGGCTCATAGTGTACTACTTTTCACCAGAGCCCTGTGGGTCCTGGTCAAAAGTAGTGCCTATAGAGAGCCTCAGGAAGCATCTCAGCCCTCTCTGTCACTTTGTCTTCTCCTGTCAGGGTTTGTCTTTGGCTCTGTCTGTACAGTATGTTTTTACTTTATGATCATGATCCATGCGCATCCAACAGGAAATAAAATGGTAAACCCCTAGTTGTTCAAGCCTGAGTTCGGCCCTATGTGAGTGGTCTGATACTATAACTCCTGTGTTCGGCCCTATGTGAGTGGTCTGATTGCTCCTGAGTTCGGCCCTATGTGAGTGGTCTGATTGCTCCTGAGTTCGGCCCTATGTGAGTGGTCTGATTGCTCCTGAGTTCGGCCTATGCTGAGTGGTCTGATTGCTCCTGAGTTTGGCCCTATGTGAGTGGTCTGATAGCGTATCGTTATAGCATGTGTGTTCCCTGACTGAGACACGGACATTTTTCCTTTTCAAAAAAGTATTTCTTTTTTTATTTCATATATTTTACCCCTTTTCTCCCCAATTTTGTGATATCCAATTGTTAGTTACAGTCTTGTCCCTTTGCTGCAACTCCCGCACGGACTCGGGAGAGGCGAAGGTCGAGCCATCGTCCCTTCAAAACATGACCCTGCCAAGCCGCACTGCTTCTTGACACACTGTTCGCTTAACCCTTAAGCCAGCCGCAACAATGTGTCGGAGGAAACACCGTTACAACTGGGACCATGTCAGCGTGCATGCGCCCGGCCCAACAGGTGTCCGCTAGAGCGTGATGGGACAAGGACATCCCAGCCGGCCAAACCCTCCCCTAACCTGGACGACGCTGGGCCAATTGGAAGCTCGCCTCATGGGTCTCCCAGTTGCGGGCGGCTCGAACAGCCCGATCTAAACCGGATATGTAGTGACGCCTCAAGCACTGCAGTGTCTTAGACCGCTGCGCCACTCTGGAGGCCCCATTTTTTCATTTTTTTATGC
>NW_025538325.1:0-20462 GCF_020615455.1 Coregonus clupeaformis | reverse complement strand
TCAGAACAGGTGTACAGTGGGGAAAAGTATTTAGTCAGCCACCAATTGTGCAAGTTCTCCCACTTAAAAGATGAGAGAGTCCTGCTCAATTTTCATCATAGGTACACGTCCAACTATGACAGACAAAATGAGAATTTTTTTCCAGAAAATCACATTGTAGGATTTTTAATGAATTTATTTGCAAATTATGGTGGAAAATAAGTATTTGGTCAATAACAAAAGTTTCTCAATACTTTGTTATATACGCTTTGTTAGCAATGACACAGGTCAAAACGTTTTCTGTAAGTCTTCACAAGGTTTTCACACACTGTTGCTGGTATTTTGGCCCATTCCTCCATGCAGATCTCCTCTAGAGCAGTGATGTTTTGGGGCTGTCGCTGGGCAACACGGACTTTCAACTCCCTCCAAAGATTTTCTATGGTGTTGAGATCTGGAGACTGGCTAGGCCACTCCAGGACCTTGAAATGCTTCTTATCGGGCCACTCCTTCGTTGCCCGGGCAGTGTGTTTGGGATCATTGTCATGCTGAAAAGACCCAGCCACGTTTCATCTTCAATGCCCTTGCTGATGGAAGGAGGTTTTCACTCAAAATCTCACGATACATGGCCCCCATTCATTCTTTCCTTTACATGGATCAGTCAGTCCTGGTCCTTTGCAGAAAAACAGCCCCCAAAGCATGATGTTTCCACCCCCCATGCTTCACAGTAGGTATGGTGATCTTTGGATGCAACTGAGCATTCTTTGTCCTCCAAACACGACAGAGTTGAGCTTTTTACCAAAAAGTTATATTTTGGTTTCATCTGACCATATGACATTCTCCCAATCCTCTTCTGGATCATCCAAATGCACTCTAGCAAACTTCAGACGGGCCTGGACATCTACTGGCTTAAGCAGGGGGACACGTCTTGCACTGCAGGATTTGAGTCCCTGGCGGCGTAGTGTGTTACTGATGGTAGGCTTTGTTACTTTGGTCCCAGCTCTCTGCAGGTCATTCACTAGGTCCACCCGTGTGGTTCTGGGATTTTTGCTCACCGTTCTTGTGATCATTTTGACCCCACAGGGTGAGATCTTGCGTGGAGCCCCAGATCGAGGGAGATTATCAGTGGTCTTGTATGTCTTCCATTTCCTAATAATTGCTCCCACAGTTGATTTCTTCAAACCAAGCTGCTTACCTATTGCAGATTCAGTCTTCCCAGCCTGGTGCAAGTCTACAATTTTGTTTCTGGTGTCCTTTGACAGCTCTTTGGTCTTGGCCATAGTGGAGTTTGGAGTGTGACTGTTTGAGGTTGTGGACAGGTGTCTTTTATACTGATAACAAGTTCAAACAGGTGCCATTAATACAGGTAACGAGTGGAGGACAGAGGAGCCTCTTAAAGAAGAAGTTACAGGGTTCTGTGAGAGCCAGAAATCTTGCTTGTTTGTAGGTGACCAAATACTTATTTTCCACCATAATTTGCAAATAAATTCATTAACAATCCTACAATGTGATTTTCTGGATTTTTTTTTTCCTCAATTTGTCTGTCATAGTTGACGTGTACCTATGATGAAAATGACAGGCCTCTCTCATCTTTTTAAGTGGGAGAACTTGCACAATTGGTGGCTGACTCAAATACTTTTTTCCCACTGTATGTATACTGAGATCATGTGACAGATCATGTGACACTTAGATTGCACACAGGTGGACTTTATTTAACTAATTATGTGACTTCTGAAGGTAATTGGTTGCACCAGATCTTATTTAGGGGCTTCATAGCAAAGTGGGTGAATACATATGCATGCACCACTTTTCCGTTATTTATATTTTTGAATTTTCAGATTTTTTTCATTTCACTTCACCAATTTGGACTATTTTGTTTATGTCCATTACATGGAATCCAAATAAAAATCCATTTAAATTACAGGTTGTAATGCAACAAAATAGGAAAAACTCCAATTGGGATTAATACTTTTGCAAGGCGCTGTAGGTAGCAGCCATCTTGAAATGAGGTCCCTCGGCTCGGCCTGCCCTTATAAATTCGTATGCCCGTATATGGTTGTAAGTCATACCAAAGATTTGAAGGCACCCGATCAATAGCCAATATACTCCGTTTTCTGCAGACACCCTGCTTTTGCAGATAGGGGCTACCGTTCTCATACCCGACTGAATTTAAGAAAATATATCAAATAGGGTCCCCAAATATGGGAACTTTACATTTAAGAGGTTTTTGCTGTAGCGTGATAAGTGAACATCCTTTATGTTGGATTCACCACACCGAACAAAACAACAACGATACTAAACGTGAAGTCCTTGGTTACACACACAAACCATACGGAACAAGATCCCACAACATCCTGTGGAAAACACGCTGCCTAAGTATGGTTCCCAATCAGAGACAACAAGCAACAGCTGATACACGTTGCCTCTGATTGAGAACCACACCGACCAACATAGAAACAAATGAACTAGAATAAAACCCTAGCACACAAAAACACATAGAAACAACACACCCTGGCTCAACATAACAGAGTCCCAGAGCCAGGGCGTGACACACACACACACATCTTTCTATCTACTGCTTTTATTTGGGTTTCTGTGCAAAGTATATGATTGGAATGTTTATTTAGCTAGTTACTTGAAATTAGACATATAATCATGCCAAAACATGATAGCAAATGTTTATTCACTGACAGAGAGATAACTAGCTAATGAAACACAAAGTGACATTTACAGTAGGTGGCTAGGCTATTAAAACTGTAACATTGGCTAGCTTTCAATAAATTGGCTAAATGGTCCATGGAGTTACCTCTTCATACTATCAAGACAATTTGTATTGCACGCTGCATATTTCAAGTGCACTCAAAAACATGTATTTATCTTATTTCATTATTTGGGAGCTAGCTATATCAGTTTCTCTTCATCAGACAGCAGATCACGTTTTCACAAGAGGCTGTAGTTACATCGTAGATAAAAGCAGGCCATTGGCTGTCTTCATCACAAGGGGTATGTACGGGGTTGTGATTGGTTCCAAGTTTAGGAGTTTGGCAATTTGCCTGATCAGACAGTGTTGAAATATACTTTTTGTGGGAGAATTTGCAAGAATTGAAGGTGCCAACTAACTGTTATAGTCATCATAAAATATTTTACTGTCATATACAAAAAATCAGCTCCTCCCACTGACGGGGATCGATTAACTTCACTCTTTTCGGCTTTGGCCCACCACCTAATAACACAGCCACACCACAGATAGAACAATTAGCCAGATATTTCACCGGATGTATACATTTGAAGCATCCATTTGGCTATCAAATATGGTGATGAGAGGAAGCCCAGTGGTCGACAGTGGGAGAAAATGGAGCCGAGTTTCTAAAAAGTGAAGGGGTGAATTAAGTTATTGCACACATGCACTTCACAGAGTAGGTGTTCCCTAACGAAAGTATGCAAACAAATGCTACAACGCGCCAATAGGATCTCGCTAGCTCGCTGCTTGGCTCTGCCCACTTCCTTGCTTGTTGTGCCCACTTTGATTAATTTGATTTGCTCCCCAATGGAAACGAAAGGCTCTGGTCTATCTTGAGTTAGTTATAAAATCTTTGGCCACACAGTCCGTGAAGAGCATGAGGGTGGCTAACGTTAGCCAGCTTGAGCTAGCTACCAAGGTAGCATATGAACTTGGGGTAGCACAGACTAGATCCATATAACGTTGAGAAATAGTGCATTGTGGGTAGTTTAGAAGATATCGGGTAAATAAGTTAATATGTAATAACGCAAAAACTTAAGGTCAGTACAGGTGCATCAAAGTTGGGACCGAGAGACTGAAAACAGCTTCTATCTCAAGGCCATCAGATGGTTAAATAGCCATCAATAGCCGACCTCCACCCAGTAGCCTGTTATATACTAAAAGTATTAGTAAGTTCATGGTATGTAAGGATCTTAAAATATCTAAGGTTAAAAAGATCATGCATCCAGTACTAGTTCATAGAGATTGATAAAATTCATAAATGTGTTAAAATCCGTCAAGTGTAAAAGGGTAAATATTGTAAGAGGGAATGTGTAAACGTTATATTGACTACTTTATTTTGTGGTGCCTAATTTAAGGGTAAAAGTGTTAATCTGTGATCTACTAAATGCTCTTAATCTATGAGCCTGAGATCGATTGCTCTGGTCTCCACCCAACTTTCTGGGGAAATCGCGGTCTTTTTCTCATTACACTAAAGTTTTCAGTGAGGAAACAACAGCGTCACTTTCGTGATTATTTCTCCCCTTTTTCAGGGGCGTAACATTTTGGAGGCTCCGCTGAGATTGCTGCTCAGATGTCCGGCTTCCACATCCTGGTCGCTGAATTCTGAGCCAGCCAAATCCCTACATAACAACCCAGGCAGGCTGCAGTGAGGAAAGTGTTGCTGTTCGAGGGAGCTGGAAGTTGGTGGTTAAGTACGTGTCAACTGAGGCCGTTGAGAGACCATCAGAGACAGTAAGGACCATCTAATTCAGAGTCAACTCCTGCACAGTAAAGGTTCCTCCTGTCCTGTCAACATGACAACCGCCTTGGAAGAACTACAGGAAGAGGTAGTAGGAGAATTGCACACCCTGACTAAAGACAAGTTACTAGACGTATGTGATTTCCTTGACATATCAGGCGAACAGAGAAGAGTTATTCAAGACAAATCCCGCGATATCACTGATGACTCACATTATGATGTTCCTTGAAAGAGAGGAAGTTGCAGAGTTAGAAGATGGCGGCATGTCGGAATTATTGCTACTTAAAGACAAAATGACAGAGATGATCAGTGGCATAGATAGCAAGACGGGAAAACTGACCATGATATTGAAACAGCCAGAACACATCACATAATCGAGGGACTGAGAACTGTAACCCCACAACAAGGGGTGGGAACTGAGCAGAGTACTGCAGACAAAGCCAGTGATTCTCTCGCCAGCCCCAACCCCTGCCCATCTTCAGAGGAGCATGCAGCTCTCACCCAGTGCACAGCCCGGCTCATACTGGCGCAAAGAGTTAAAAATTTCTGGGCAGATAGGTGAACCGGGCCAGAAAGATAAACTGACTTTTTCCAGCCTTGCCCATCAGATTGAGAATGGACTTAACAGAGGCTATCCTGAGGTAGAAATAGTAGACGCAGTAATCAGGGCTATTTCTCCAGGCTCACAGCTCTGCAGCTACTTGGAAGGTAAACCCTAGCTAACTCTTCCCACACTTAGATGCATCCTGCGTTCCCACTTCCAAGAGAAGAGTGCAACAGAGCTTTACAAACAGCTAGCTTCAGAAGCACAGCATAGCAAGGAGACCCCTCAAAGCTTCCTGATGCGCGTCTTAGATTTGAGGCAGAAAGTACTATTTGCGTCCCAGGAGTCAGAATCAGGGCTTAAGTATGACCCTGCTCTAGTCCAGCGCATGTGTTTACACACAGTCCTTACAGGTCTCCAGAGTGACAGTATCAGGATAGACATGCAGCCTCTCCTGCTTGATAAGCGAAACATCAGATGAGGTTTTGCTAGAGAAGCTTAACATTGCTTGTGCTAATGAGATAGAAAGACGAAACAAAAAGCGTTTTGATGCCCACAGCCTGCTACAACTGTAAGTGTAGTCCAGTTAGAAGATACGCCATCTGCAAAGTGTCCTGTGAAGGGAAGCAAAGGCTAAGATACCCACAGAACTGTTAACAGAGTTAGCTGAACTTAAGACAGGTGTGAGCTTCCTAAAAGGTCTCAGTGCAGAGATTGCTCAGATTAAGGAGACATTACAGCAGCCTATGTTTCAGTCATCGCCTTATGCCCATGCCTCCCCTTCCAGTTAGGGAGGCCAGATAGGGACCCCCCAGCCACCTGTTTCCCAACAGCAGTATTACAGCAACTACAGTCAGCCCCAAGCACCTGACCCTGCGCAGTATCAATATGCACCTAACCTGTATACCAACCGCTCTGCTCAAGCTCCAAGGAGGTGTTTTGTCTGCCAGCAGGCCAGAACAGATGCACGCTGCACACACTGCTTCCGATGTGGGAGTGGAGAACATTTCCAAGCTGGATGTAAAATCCGGGGAGTCAGACCATCCAAAGAGGCCCCTTTAAACGGGGAAGGGTTACCGCTGAGGGACAAGTGTTAACCGTAGCTACCAAAAAGTCCCAGAAATGTGCAAATTGTGCCAGAGAAGATTCATTTGAGAACCTGAAACAATGTTCATCATGTAAAGAGACACTGTACTGTTCCAAAGGATGTCAAAACCAACATTGGACTAAACATAAGGAAAAATGCACTCACCTGAAAATTGGCTCTACCTGTGAAAAGCTTTCCTGTACAGAAGAAAATGCCCACTCTTTACCATCCCTAGCTCAAGGTTGCCACCCCCCATAAGGTCACCTCGCTAGTCGGTAGACAGTGCCTTGTTGAGTGTCACCTGAATCGCCACCACCTCCAAGCTCTATGGGACACAGGCTCTCAGGTATCGGTCATTGGACGAACGATGGAAAGCGGAATCTCTCCCAAACGCAAGGCTGAGGGATGTTTCAGAAATTCTGGACTCACCTGATGATCTAAGATTGACGGCAGCAAATGGGACTGAAATGCCGTACCTGGGATGGATCGAAACAACTTTTCGGCTAGCCTCTGAAACTGACCAAACGAAGGAACTGATCATCCCAGAGCTGGTAATGAAAGGCTGTCACCTATCTCATCCCATCATAGGTTTCAATGTTATTGAGCACATCCTGACAAGGACCGAAAAGACTAAACGGTACAGTACAGTGAAAAAAGCTTTCCCAAGCCTCAAAAGAAATAAGGTGAGGGCTTTTATACAGGCTGTTAGCGCAGAACAGACAGATGAATACGCAGTGAAAACCAAGAAAGAGAAGGTTGCTGTACCAAAACACAGTAGCATTCAGATTGAGTGCCGGGTAGCTTCCCAGCCTTTCAAAGATGACATGACAATGCTTTTCCAGCCAGACCTGAACCCGCAGTGGCCAGATGAACTTGAGTTCTATGACACACTAGTCAGAGTTAAGAAAGGTGTTTTTCCAGTTGTCATGCTTGATGTCTCTAACCCCACTGACCACGACATTGCCCTGCTAGGGACGCACCATAATCGGTACAGTACAAACCATTATGACTGTGTTACCTGCCCAAGTCTTTGAAAAAGCTGTCACCCCAGCCACAGTGAATCACACCAGTGTTCAAACCCCATGTACTGCTACTGAACAGTGGGATCCACCAGTAGGTTTAAGTCACCTAACCGAAGAACAGAGAGAGGTTGTTAGGAAAATGCTTAGAGAAGAGTGTCACTCCTTCTCCAGATCAGACAATGACATTGGCTGCATTGAACGATTGAAAATGACTATTTCTCTAAAGGACTCTGAACCAGTCAAGCGCACATACATGTCAGTGCCCAGGCCACTGTATCAGGAGATGAAGGGGTTACCTTCATGACCTCATAGCCCAGGGTTGGGTTAGGAAGTCAAACTCTTCATATTCTTCACCTGTCGTGTGTGTTAGGAAGAAGGACGGGACCCTCCGGTTGTGTATAGATTACAGAGACCTGAACAGAAAGACACATCCCGACCGCCAGCCCATCCCTCGGGTCCAGGACATCATGGACAGTTTAGGTGGTAATTCCTGGTTCTCCCTTTTAGATCAGGGGAAAAGCATATCACCAAGGGTTCATCTCTGAAGAAAGCAGATCACTGACAGCATTTGTGACCCCATGGGGACTCTATGAGTGGATACGTATGCCATTCGGCCTCATGAACGCTCCTGCAGCTTTTCAGCGTTGTATGGAGGAATGTTTGGAAGGGCTCCCGGGACAACATCTGCATTCCTTATCTGGACGACACGCTAGTTTTCAGTAAAACTTTCGACAGCCATGTGAATGATGTGCAAAAGGTTTTGCAGCGTCTCAGAGAGTATGGCATCAAACTCAAGCCAAGTAAGTGTGATCTCTTTAAACCCCAGGTCCGTTATTTGGGCAGAATAGTGTCTGCAGACGGCAGCAAAGTTGACCCAGCCGATTTTGAAGCAGTAAGAGCATTGAAAGAGATCAGACCACAGACTGTGGGCCAGCTCAAAAAAAAATGCTTGGTTTACTCACTTACTACAGACAGTACATCAAAGACTTTTCTAGGAGGGCCAGCTGTCTGTATGACCTCCTGAAAGCAGATTCAGAGAAAATACCTGACCACCCACGGAAAGCAAAAACAAAGAAAGTAAGTCATGTGGTGCCCTCAAACAAGCCAATCCTGTGGACTGACCAGCATCAACAGGCACTTGAACAGCTGATTGAGTGTCTGCTTCACCCACCAGTCTTAGGTTTCCCTGACTTCACTCAGCCATTTGTTGTACACACTGATCGTCACACCAAGGCTTGGGAGCAGTTCTTTATCAAGAGCAAGATGGGAAGCTTAGGGTCATTGCTTATGGCTCTCGAACCTTAACAGCAGCTGAGAAGAACTATCACTACCACTCTGGCAAGCTAGAATTTCTAGCTCTAAAATGGCAATCACTGATAAGTTCCATGATTATTTGTACTATGCTCTGACCTTCACTGTATACAGTGATAACAACCCGCTCAGCTACATTCTGTCTACTGCAAAACTGAACGCAACCACTTCCAGGTGGGTTGCAGAATTGGCTGATTTCCACTTTACAATAAAGTACAGGCCAGGCAGAGAAACAGTGATGCAGATGCTTTGTCGAGGATGCCACTGGATGTAGAGTCACTGATGAGAGAATGTTCTGAGGAGCTTCCACCAGACACCATTGCCGCCACTATACAAGCAGTAGAGGTACAGAAAGAGCCTTTTGTGCCTTGGTCAATTTCAGCTGCATCTATGTCAGTATCAGCTGAAGGTGAGACAACTACAGCAACAATCAGCTCGATCCCAAAAGAGGGGATAAGAGAGGCACAAGAGTCTGATCCGGTCATCCGTCCTGTGCTCGATTTCAAGCTGTCTGGTTCCAAACCGCCAGTTAAAGAGCAAAGGGAATTCAGTCCAAAGACAAAATGCCTATTCAGAGAATGGGACAAATTGACAATCGACAGTGATGGTATTCTTTACAGAATCACTACAGCCCATAAGCAGTTAGTTCTACCAGAGCAGTACAAAGGTAAAGTGATGGAAGAGTTGCACAATAACATGGGACACCAAGGTACTGACCGCACTGTATCACTAGTACGTGACCGCTTCTTCTGGCCTTATATGCAATCTGACATCGAGCACTATGTGACTAAAACTTGTAGCTGTGTCAAGCAGAAAAAGCCAGGCCATGAAACAAGAGCTCCTCTGACAAACATTGTGACAACACAGCCATTTGAACTGGTATGTATAGATTTCCTCCATCTCGACAGATGCAAAGGGGGATATGAGTACATCCTCGTGATTGTTGATCATTTTACACGTTTCACTCAAGCCTACGCCACCACATCAAAGTCAGGAAAAACTGCTGCAAATCTCATCTTCAATGACTTTGCCCCGAAGTTTGGGTTCCCCTCCCGCATCCACCATGACCAAGGGGGAGAATTCGAAAATGTAACGATCCCGGCAGTCTGAGTCGGGTCCTGTCTGTGGACTAGTTTTTATGTTCGTGATCTCCAGTTTCCCGAGGGTTCTGGAACGCTCCGGGGAGCTCTCTTGATTTCCGTACCTGCATCCCATCAGCAATCTGCACACCTGGTCCTGATCATCACCCTTCTTAGGCTCTGGCCTAACATCCATTCCCTGCCGGATCGTTAGCCATGAACAGTAGGTTTACTCAAGTATCAGTCTTAGAGCCTAGCGTTAGTTTTGTTGTTTTTGCACCTTGTTGGTTTGTTGCTTACTTACCCGTTTTGTTCCATCTGCAGTCACCCGTCCGGAACCTTCATCCAACCTCTGCCTGGTGGTCGCGGCTGCCGACCAGGATGGGATCAACCACTGCACCCCAACAACTAATCAACGCCGCCCGCTCTGTTCCCTGGATTATTCAGCATCACTCTTGAACTTGTAAATAAACACTCACCTGCTTCAACTTACCTTGTCCTGGTCTGCTTCTGGGTTCTGGCTTAGCAACTCGTGACAGAACGATCCGGCCAGTAATGAACCCAGCGGACCTGGACTCTGTTCGCCATGCCATTACCCAGCAGGAGAAGATGTTGGGCCATCATAGCACGGTACTACAGGAGATCGCGTTGTCAGTTCGGAACCTTTCTACCGGTCTGACGGAGGTCCAGAACCAACGCAAGTGTCCGGTGGAAGATCCACTACCGGTTTCACCCATCTCGCCTGCCGCTTCTGAAGCTGTGTCCTTCCGTGAGCCCAAGGTTCCGACACCGGATAAATATGAGGGGAGCTGGGAAGATGCCGTTCCTTCCTTATGCAGTGTGGATTAGTGTTCGATCTACAGCCCTACTCTTATACCACAGACAAGGCTAGGATAGCCTTTGTGATTGAGTTGCTGCGTGGTCGAGCGCTGAGTGGGCTTCAGCCGTTTGGGAACGACAGGATCCCTGCATGGCTTCATACCAGGGGGTTCACGGCCGAGATGAGGAAGCTCTTCGACCATTCCGTCCGAGGGAGGGACGCAGCTAGGCGCCTGTTCTCGCTCGCCAAGGAACTTCGCAGCGTGGCCTGACTTCGTGATCGAGTTCAAGACGTTGGCTGTGGAGAGTGGGTGGAATGAGGAGGCTCTGCAAGCGGCCTTTTACCAGGGTCTGTCGGAGCAGCTCAAGGATGAGTTGATCTCCTATCCGGAGTCTAGTGACCTGGACAGCTTGGTAGCCTTGTCTATTCGGGTGGATAATCGAGTCCGAGAGCGAAGGAGGGAGAAGCAATGGGCTCCGTCCCACCGATCAGCTTCTCAGGTTCCAGTCGGGTCGTCAAACTGCGCGGCTCGCTAAAGTTGGGAGGACTTTTAGCGAGCCAGTTTCGACCTCTCAATACCTCTGTCAGACCCGTTTCCCGGCTACCCTTATGAACAGGAATCAGAGCTTAGCGATTAACGCTTTATCGATTCAGGTGCCGGAGGAAGCTTTCTAGATGCCGAGTTGGTGGAACAGCTGGGGCTTTCCAAGGAGCAATTGCCGGAAGCCATTGAAGCTACCACTCTCGGACGGCAGTAGTCTGGCACGTATCACGATGAGGACTGAACCGGTTAAGATCCGGTTGTCGGGGAATCATTCTGAGATGATTTCATTCTTCATTCTGCCGCTCTTCCCAGGTTCCTCTGGTCCTTGGATGCCCCTGGCTGAAGGAACACAATCCCACGTTCGATTGGGTGACGGGCAAGGTAACGAGTTGGAGCCTTGATTGTCATGCTAACTGTCTCAAGACTGCCTGCCCCATTCGGTTCCCAGTCAGGTGATTGAGGCTAAACCCCCAGATTTGTCCCTGGTTCCCGAGACATATCACGATTTGGGGGAAGTTTTCAGTAAGCAGAAGGCTCTGTCACTCCCTCCCCACCGACCATTGATTGTGCCATCAACCTGTTCCCTGGAGCTGTCTACCCCAAGGGAAGGTTATACAGTATCTCCCGACCTGAACGTGAGGCTTTGGAGACCTACATCAAGGAGTCCCTAGCTGCTGGTCTCGTTCGTCCCTCCTCATCACCCCTGGGCAGGATTCTTCTTTTGTGGGTAAGAAGGATGGCTCTCTTCGACCGTGTATTGATTATCGGGGGTTGAATGACATCACGGTCAAGAGCAAGTATCCCCTGCCCTTGATGAGTTCTGCCTTCGACTCCTTACAGGGTGCTACGGTGTTCACCAAGCTAGACCTACGCAATGCGTATCACATGGTCCGGATCAGAGAGGGGGACGAAGTGGTTGACGGGTTTCAATACACCGATGGGTCACTTCGAGTATCAGGTGATGCCGTTTTGACTGACCAATGCTCCAGCGGTATTCCAGAGTATGGTGAACGACGTCCTGAGAGATATGATCGGTCTCTTTGTGTTTGTTTACCTGGATGACATTCTGATCTTCTCGGAAGGAACCTTCCGACCACGTCCAGCATGTCCGGCAGGTTCTGCAGCGATTGTTGGAGAATCGCCTGTTCGTGAAGGCCGAGAAGTGCGAGTTTCACGCCACACGACATCCTTTCTCGGGTACATCATCTCCAGGGGAGAGATTAGGATGGACCAGGAGAAGGTTAGAGCGGTTCTGGAATGGGCCCAGCCCGGTACGAGATTGCAGCTCCAGAGATTTTGGGGTTTGCGAATTTCTACCGCAGATTCATCCGGGATTACAGCCGTGTGGCCGCTCCGTTAACTGCCTTGACTTCCAGTATCAGGACCTTCAAGTGGAATCCGGGAGGCGGATCGAGCGTTTCTGGATTTGAAGAGGCGATTCACCAACGCACCGATTCTCTCTCAACCGGACACGGCCCGTCAGTTCGTCGTTGAAGTGGACGCGTCTGATGTGGGAGTTGGCGCCATCCTGTCGCAGCGATGCTCCACGGACAGTAAACTCCATCCCTGCGCCTACTACTCGCTTCGCCTTTCGCCTCTGCGGAGAGGAATTACGATGTGGTAACCGGGAGCTTCTCGCGGTGAAACTTGCCTTGGAGGAGTGGCGCCACTGGTTGGAGGCGGAGCAACCGTTTATTGTCTGGACTGACCACAAGAATCTTGCTTACGTGCAATCGGCTAAACGTCTCAACTCCCGTGCCAGGCCAGGTGGGCGTTGTTTTTCGGACGATTCAAGTTTTCCCTGACGTTCCGACCTGGATCTAAGAACGGCAAGGCGGACGCCTTGTCCCGGATGTTCTCCAAGACGGAGGAGAGTGGGTCCAAGACCGAGACAAATTCTCCCCCGGAACTGCGTCGTGGGAGCAGTTATGTGGAAGATTGAGGAGGAGGTGCTGGCGGCCCTTCGACTCAGCCCGGTCCCGGTAACGGTCCACCCGGGTCGGTTGTTTGTGCCTGAGTCGGTTCGTCCTGCTGTCCTCAAATGGTCCCACGCCAGCAAGATGGCTTGTCACCCTGGCGTGGCTCGGACAATGGCGTTTCTTCGCAGACGTTTTTGGTGGCCTGCCATGGCCGAGGATACTCGGGGGTTATGTTGCTGCCTGTCCAGTGTGTGCGCAGAATAAGAGTACCAATCGCCCAGCTCTGGACTACTTCACCCCCTTCCTATTCCCCGCGACCATGGTCGCATCGGCCCTGGACTTTGTCACTGGGTTGCCCGCTTCTGAGGGGAACACGGTCGTTCTGACTATCGTGGACAGATTCAGCAAGTTCGCCCACTTTGTGCCAATTCGCCAAGCTTCCCTCTGCCTCGGAGACGTCCGAGATCCTGGTTAGGGAGGTTTCAGGGTCCACGGGTTGCCCAGTGATATCGTTTCCCGACCGTGGCCCTCAGTTTACCTCTGCTGTCTGGAAGTCCTTCTGTTTGGCCATTGAGCTACAGTCAGTCTCTCACATCTGGTTTTCACCCCCAATCTAATGGTCAGGCGGAGAGAGCCAACCAGAAGATGGAATCCACGCTACGCTGCCTGGCCTCTTCCAACCCCACCTCCTGGGTCTCTCAGTTGCCTTGGGTTGAGTATGCCCACAATACTCTCCCCTACATCTGCCACTGGGATGTCTCCCTTCCAGTGCCTGTATGGCTACCAACCTCCCCTTGTTCCCTTCTCAGGAGAAGGAGCTCTCAGTGCCTTCTGTTCAGGTCCATATTCGCTGTTGCCACCGGACCTGGCATCGGGCCAGAAAAGCACTCCTTAGAGTTTCGGACCGGGTATCAGCTCCAGGCGAATCGTCGCGGATCCCCGCCTCCCACCTACACCATCGGAGATAGGGTCTGGTTGGCCACACGGGATCTTCCTTTACGGACTGAGTCTAGGAAGTTGTTACCGAGTTCATTGGTCCGTTTGTGGTGGAGAAGGTGATCAATCCGGTGGCAGTTCGACTCAAACTCCCGAGGACGCTCAGAGTCCATCCCACCTTTCATGTCTCCTGCCTCAAGCCTGTTTTCCCTCAGTCCTCTGTTGCCTCCTCCGCCTCCTCCTCCTCCTCCTCGGATGATCGGAGGTGGTCCTGCCCACACGGTGCGTCGCATCATGGATTCCAGACGGCGGGGCCGGGGTTTCCAGTATCTCGTGGACTGGGAGGGGTATGGTCCTGAAGAGAGGAGTTGATTCCGCGCGACAGGTCCTAGATGCTGACCTCATCAGTGACTTCTACCGCCTCCATCCTGGCGCTCCGGGAGTCCGCCCGGTGGCGTTCGTCGGAGGGGGTACTGTAACGATCCCGGCAGTCTGAGTCGGGTCCTGTCTGTGGACTAGTTTTTATGTTCGTGATCTCCAGTTTCCCGAGGGTTCTGGAACGCTCCGGGGAGCTCTCTTGATTTCCGCACCTGCATCCCATCAGCAATCTGCACACCTGGTCCTGATCATCACCCTTCTTAGGCTCTGGCCTAACATCCATTCCCTGCCGGATGGGTAGCCATGAACAGTAGGTTTACCAGAGTATCAGTCTTAGAGCCTAGCGTTAGTTTTGTTGTTTTTGCACCTTGTTGGTTTGTTGCTTACTTACCCCCCGTTTTGTTCCATCTGCAGTCACCCGTCCGGAACCTTCATCCAACCTCTGCCTGGTGGTCGGCGTGCCGACCCAGGATGGGATCAACCACTGCACCCCCAACAACTAATCAACGCCGCCCGCTCTGTTCCCTGGATTATTCAGCATCACTCTTGAACTTGTAAATAAACACTCACCTTCGTTTCAACTTACCTTGTCCTGGTCTGCTTCTGGGTTCTGGCTTAGCAACTCGTGACAGAAAATCAGTTGTTCCATCAGTTAAAGAAACTCAGTGGCATGGCGGGGTCCAGAACAACACCCTACCACCCGATGGGGAACGGTCAAGTGGAACGAATGAACAGAACATTGTTGCAAATGCTAAAGACACTAACTGAGACACAAAAGTCAAACTGGAAGGAGTCTCTAAACAAACTGGTTTATGCCTATAACTGCACCCCGTTGCGAAGTGACTGGCTATTCACCATTTTATCTTCTGTTTGGGAGATCACCCAGGCTTCCAGTTGATATGTTCTTTGGATTGTGCACAGAGGCAGGTTCCAGTAACCAGCGAGACTACGTGGAGAACTGGAAACGAGGAATGGAAGAAGCATATGCCATTGCAAATGAAAATGCTCAGAAAGCTGCTGAAAGAAGTAAGAAGTACTATGACACTAAAGTTAGGAGTTCAGTGCTACAGCCTGGCGAGTGAGTTCTGATTAAAAACCTGACACCAAGAGGAGGACCAGGCAAACTCCGTAACTATTGGGAAGATCAAATTCACACAGTAGTGAGACAAATGGGTTCAGACCTGCCGATTTATGAGTTGAGACCAGAAAGGGTAGGGGATGCTCCCGGGTCCTGCACAGAAACCTGCTCATGTCCTGTGACTACTTACCTTTTGAGAGACAACCAGAAATGACTAAAGATGACAAAAGTAAGAAAAAGAGACATCAGCCTGGATCACAGCCTCTAGATTCTGATGAAGACAGCGGGATGAATATGACCTTCATCATGAGCCGCTACAGGTCCCACATCTCCTACAGTACCTGAGAGGTATGCTGAACCAGCGAGAGAGTCGGAAAACAGGCCCCCACCAGTGAAACAGACAGTTGCGGTGCCAGTTCCTGATACGCTACCAGCACAGCCTCTTGTTGAAAATCAGCTGGAGGAGAAAACAACAGTTAAAGAACTGCCTGCTGAGGAGATTAACTTGCCTGCTGAAAATGTGCCTGATGATCGTCCACTAAGTGCCTTTCCTTCATTAACTGCTGCTGCTGAACCTGAGGAACCAGCTTACCAGCTGCCACAAAGAGAGAGACACCCTCAAGACGTATCACCTATGATCAGCTTGGTATCCCTTCCTGCTACAGTATCCAGCCACAGCCACAGTTGTTCCCTGTCTACCCTGCACCAGGACTGGTTCCATGGCTGCCATCACTACAGCGATATTACCTTCAGCCACCCTACATGTATGGACTTCCAGCAAACTTGAGGCTACAGAGTTGACATGTTTGACCATGGACTACTGACTGATTTCACAGACTTTCACGAGACAATTAGCAGACTATGCATATAGATCATTAAAACTGATGGACTGTTGACAATAGTATGAGAAAAGACTGCTTATGGACTGTTTATACAGCTGGTCAACAGATATGGACTGTGAATATAACTTCTTGGTTCTATTTGAACTGTGAACTTTGACCTCTGCTCAAGGACTAGCTTCAGAAGAGGATTTTCTACGTCCAGTGCTTATAGACTGTTTAAGAAGACAATGTTGGTAATGTTGGGACAACATTTATTTTGTCGGGGAGAGTGTGACAGGTTAAAGGACATATTCATAGCCTGTTATATACTAAAAAAGTATTAGTAAGTTCATGGTATGTAAAGATCTTAAAATATCTAAGGTTAAAAGATCATGCATCAGTACTAGTTCATAGAGATTGATAAAATTCATAAATGTGTTAAAATCCGTCAAGTGTAAAAGGGTAAATATTGTAAGAGGAATGTGTAAACGTTATATTGACTACTTTATTTTGTGGTGCCTAATTTAAGGGTAAAAGTGTTAATCTGTGATCTACTAAATGCTCTTAATCTATGAGCCTGAGATCGATTGCTCTGGTCTCCACCCAACTTTCTGGGGAAATCGCGGTCTTTTTCTCATTACACTAAAGTTTTCAGTGAGGAAACAACTGCGTCACTTTCGTGATTATTTCTCCCCTTTTTCAGGGGCGTAACATCACTAACAGGCTACCACACGGTTACTCAACCCTGTACCTTAGAGGCTGCTGCCCTATGTACATAGACATGGAATCACTGGTCACTTTAATAATGGAACACTGGTCACTTTAATAATGTTTAAGAACTGTTTTACTCATTTCATATGTACAGTTGTGGTCAAAAGTTTTGAGAATGACACAAATACTAATTTTCACAAAGTCTGCTGCCTCAGTTTTGATGATGGCAATTTGCATATACTCCAGAATGTCATGAAGAGTGATCAGATGAATTGCAATTCATTGCAAAGTCCCTCTTTGCCATGAAAATGAACTTAATCCCCAAAAAAACATTTCCACTGCATTTCAGTCTTGCTAATTGCCTATAATTTCCACCTGTTGTCTATTCCATTTGCACAACAGCATGTGAAATGTATTGTCAATCAGTGTTGCTTCCTAAGTGGACAGTTTGATTTCACAGAAGTGTGATTGACTTGGAGTTACATTGTGTTGTTTATGTGTTCCCTTAATTTTTTGAGCAGTGTATATATTCTTAAATTCCATTCCTTACTTAGATGTGTGTGTATTGGGTATATGTTGTGAAATTGTTAGATATTACTTGTTAGATATTGCTGCACTGTCGGAGCTAGAAGCACAAGCATTTCGCTACACCCGCAATACCATCTGCTAAATTTGATTTGATTTGATAACATCGACTAAATACAGTATGTGTATGTGACCAATACAAATTGATTTGATTTGTTTTGTACTTATAGGTAGCCAGATCGTGACTACAAAAAAGACTACAAAAAAATAAAAAAAATACCACACTCGCTTGTTACATTGGTGAGTAAAAACTAATGCTTCCTCATACCCTTAACTTTTTGTCTGAAAATAAAATATAAATTTTACTCAACTGCGTTACCCACTCCAGTGAGCAGATGGCGATGTGGGACTTTGAGGCGATGCCTGCCAACGTGACGTATAATCTAGTGGACGGGACGCTTTTGAGCAGTAGCAACAGGTCAGCCACCTCGGTAGCTTGCTAGCCCAACCATTAAAGCTCTTTAGACGCTTTCGTGTATATTAGCACTGTGTTTTAAACCCACTTCTGTCGTCTAGTTAGTTATCCCATTTAATGTCATATTTACTGTGTTGTTGTTATTGGTCAGCTAGCTGGCTGGTTAAGTTAGCACTATCTGCTAGCAAGCTAACATCCCCGACCATGGGCTCACTAAGCTACTCTCTGCCTACTAAAGAAGAGGAGGAATGCTGGACTGAGAAAGAAGCTCTCGTGAAAAAGGAGGAGGAAGAGGAGGCTGTTAGAAATACAAAAACAAGTAGAGGGTGAGGGCTGTTACAGTGAAAGAAGAAGAGAAAGAAGTTACAGTAAAAGAAGAGGGAGACGCGTTCAGAGTGAAAGAGGAGGACGTTACTGTGAAAGAAGAACAAGTGAAGGATGGAGTTTTTGGAGGAAAGAGGAGGAGGGGGAGATGACTGTCACATCGAAAAAGGAGGAGGAAGAGGAGGGAAACTGGATATCCAAGGCCTGGTTTCCCAGGGATCTTAAGGCATCCTGATGGTTCTAACGATGAACTTAGCCTTAAGATGCGTTTGGGAAGCCGGGCCCTGATTAACACTAGTAAGTACTGTCTTAAAAACAGATGCCGAACTCTGCAGTTGTTGAATTGATGTGTGGTGTTAGAAGGGGAAATCTGCAGTTGCTAGCATCCATATTTGGACTTTACATTATATATAGCCATTGATTCTTGAAGAATATAACACAATGAGCTTAGTTCAAAGTTTTGTCTTATCTTGATTATTGTCCAGCCATGTGGTCAAGTGCTGCAAATAAATACCTAGTTAAGTTGCAGCTGGCCAAGAACAGAGATGCAGGTCTTGCTCTTCATTGTAAATAGAGGGCTAATATAAATAGTATGCATGCCAGTCTCTCTGGGCTAAGAGTTGAGGAGAGATTGACTGCACCTTTTCTTTTTATAAGAAACATTAATGTGGAAAATTCCAAATTGTTTGCATAGTCAACTTAAACACAGCTCTGACACACACCCCACCAGACATGCCACCAGGGGTCTTTTTCTACAGTCCCCAAATCCAGAACAAATTCAAGAAAGCGTACAGTATTATATAGAGCCATTATCTGCGTGAACTCCCTTCCATCTCATATTGCTCAAATGAACAGCAGACTTGGTTTAAAAAAAAAACAGCACAACGCCCTTCTCTCCCCTATTTGACCTAGATATTTTCTGTGTATGTATTGATATGTAGGCTATGTGTGTCGTTTTTAAATGTGTTAATTATGTCCTTAAGCTGTTCTTGTTTATTCATGTTCTGTATTATGTCATGTTTTGTGTGGACCCAAGGAGTAGAGTAGCTGCTGCTTCGAACAGCTAATGGGGATCCTAATAAAATACTGTCGTACCATATCAGAGCCCAAAATAAGCTTGTTTTACTCCAATGTTTCTAAACAATGTAAATGTAAACAAACACTGCATAGCCTCAAAACATGGTTAAAACTATAATGTTGATTAAATGGATGGTCAGTCTTTGCAATCCGTAGGTCTGTCTATGAGTTTGAGAGTGGTTACATTTCTCCAGGCCCATCCCACCTCTTATTACCAAAACAGTGGCGGAATGACTGCTTTGTTATTTCTTGAATTGCAGATTGGTTGATTGATTGATGTGTGGCTTTTTAAATGGGCAACCTAGGATTTAAACAGCAACAAATGGCAGCCCTGAGACTTGGTTTGAACGTCTGAGGGATGGGAGCTGGAGAAATGTAACCACTCTCAAATGTAGAGAAAGCTATTGTGGCAACCTTAACCCAAAACCTAGTGACCTCGTGAAGAAGTTCGGACACCTTGGGGTAACGGTTTTAAGGTGTTGCTTGACACTCGCTGGACCCAGGTTTGAGTCCCGCTCAGGGCTATCCACCTGAATTACTACACTATAAATACAAGGACTAGCCACCCATGAGGTCAAAATCATTGTTTTAACTTGATTTCGAGGCTATACGGTATTTGTTTACAAACAGTGGCGTTATACAGGCTTATGTTTTGGTTTCTGATGGGGTAATACAGTTGAAACATTTGAGGCATTTATAAATTATATTCTTCAAGAATCAATGCTATTAGGGCTGACCCCATTTAGGCGATTGTTTGGTCGATAGGCTGTTGGGTCGAATTTCCTAGATTTTGTTAGTCGAAAAGTCGCATGCATATATATATATATATATATATATATATATATATATATATATATATATATATATATATTGTTGAAGTCGGAAGTTTACATACCTTAGCCAAATACATTTAAACTCAGTTTTTCACAATTCCTGATATTTAATCCTAGTAAAAATTCCCTGTCTTAGGTCAGTTAGGATCACCTCTTTATTTTAAGAATGTGAAATTCAGAATAATAGTAGAGAGTGATTTATTTCAGCTTTTATTTATTTCATCACATTCCCAGTGGGTCAGAAGTTTACATACACTCAATTAGTATTTGGTAGCATTGCCTTTAAATTGTTTAACTTGGATCAAACGTTTTGGCCAGCCTTCCACAAGCTTCCCACAATAAGTTGGGTGAATTTTGGCCCATTCCTCCTGACAGAGCTGGTGTAACTGAGTCAGGTTTGTAGGCCTCCTTGCTGCACACGCTTTTTCAGTTCTGCCCACAAATGTTCTATAGGATTGAGGTCAGAGTTGTGATGGCCACTCCAATACCTTGACTTTGTTGTCCTTAAGCCATTTTGCCAC
>NW_025538324.1:0-20487 GCF_020615455.1 Coregonus clupeaformis | reverse complement strand
GCAATTCGTTCCAGTCATGGCAGCAGAGAACTGGAAGGAATGGCGGCCAAAAGGAGGTGTTGGCTTTGGGAATGACCAGTGAGAGTATACCTGCTGGAGCGCAGACTACGGGTGGGTGCTGCTATGGTGACCAATGAGCTAAGATAAGCCGGGGGACGTTTGCCAGCAGTGATTTATAGATGGCCTGGAGCCAGTGGGGTTTGACGACGAACATGTAGTGAGGACCAGCCAACAAGAGCGTACAGTCAGCAGTGGTGGGTAGTGTATGGGGGCTTTGGAGACAAAACGGATGGCACTGCTTGATAGACTACATCCAATTTGCTGAGTAGAGTGTTGGAGGCTATTTTGTAAATGACATCGCCGAAGTCAAGGATCGGTAGGATAGTCAGTTTTACGAGGGCATGTTTGGCAGGCATGAGTGAAGGAGGCTTTGTTGCGAAATAGGAAGCCGATTCTAGATTTAACTTTGGATTGGAGATTCTTTATGTGAGTCTGGAAGTTGAGTTTACAGTCTAACCAGACACCTAGGTATTTGTAGTTGTCCACATACTCTAGGTCAGACCCGTCGAGAGTGGTGATTCTAGTCGGGTGGGCGGGTGCCAGCAGCGTTCGATTAAAAGCTTGTGATTTAGTTTTACTAGTGTTTAAGAGCAGTTGGAGGCTACTGAAGGATTGTTGTATGGCATTGAAGCTCGTTTGGAGGTTTGTTAACACAGTGTCCAATGAAGGCCAGATGTATACAAAATGGTGTCGTCTTCGTGAGTGGATCTGAGAGTCACCAGCAGCAAGAGCGACATCATTGACAACTACAGAGAAAAGTGTCGGCCCAAGAATTGAACCGTGGCACCCCCATAGAGACTGCCATAGGTCTAGACAACAGGCCCTCCGATTTGACACACATGAACTCTATCTGAGAAGTAGTTGGTGAACCAGGCGAGGCAGTCATTTGAGAAACCAAGGCTATTTAGTCTGCCAATAAGAATGCGGTGAGTTGACAGAGTCGAAAGCGCCTTGGCCAGGCCGATGAAGACGAGCTGCACAGTACTCGTCTATTATCGATCGCGGTTATAATATCGTTTATGACCTTGAGCTGGCTGAAGTGCAACCCGTGACCAGCTCGGAAACCGGATTGCATAGCGGAGAAGGTACGTTGGTTATTCGAAATGGTCGGTGATCTGTTTGTTAACTTGGCTTTCAAATACTTTCGAAAGGCAGGGGCAGGATGGATATAGGTCTGTAGCAGTTTGATCTAGGAGTGTCACCCCCTTTGAAGAGGGGGATGACCTCGGCAGCTTTCAATCTCTGGGGATATCAGACGTTATGAAAGAGAGGTTGAACAGACTAGTAATAGGGGTTGCGACAAGTTCGTCGGCTAGTTTTAGAAAGAAAGGGTCCAGATTGTCTAGCCCACTGATTTGTAGGGGTCCAGATTTGCAGCGCTTTCAAAACATCAGCTGTCTGAATTTGTGTGAAGGAGAAGCCGGGGGCATGGGCAGTTACAAGCAGAGGATGCAGAGTTGGTGGCCGAGTTAGTGGTAGCCAGATGGAAAGCATGGCCAGCTGTAGCAAAATGCTTGTTGAAATCTCGATTATTGTAGATTTATCGGTGGTGATAGTGTTTCCTAGCCTCAGTGCAGTGGGCAGCTGGGAGGAAGTGCTCTTATTCTCCATGGACTTTACAGTGTCCCAAAACTTTTTGGAGTTAGTGCTACAGGAACCTACCTTGGCACAACACAGCTGATTTGGCTCAAACACATTAAGAAATTCCACAAATTAACTTTTAACAAGGCACACCTGTTAATTGAAATGCATTCCAGGTGACTACCTCATGAAGTTGGTTGAGAGAATACCAAGAGTGTGCAAAGCTGTCATCAAGGCAAAGGGTGGCTACTTTGAAGAGTCTAAAATCTAAAATATACAGTGAAGGAAAAAAGTATTTGATCCCCTGCTGATTTTGTACGTTTGCCCACTGACAAAGAAATGATCAGTCTATCATTTTAATGGTAGGTTTATTTGAACAGTGAGAGACAGAATAACAACAACAAAATCCAGAAAAACGCATGTAAAAATGTTATAAATTGATTTGCATTTTAATGAGAGGGAAATAAGTATTTGACCCCCTCTCTCTCAAGCAAAAGATTTCCTGGCTCCCAGGTGTATTTTATACAGACGAACTAAGATTAGGAGCACACTCGCAAAGGAGTGCTCCTAATCTCAGTTTGTTACCTGTATAAAAGTTCCACCTGTCCACAGAAAGCAATCAATCAATCGGATTCCAAACTCTCCACCATGGAAAAGACCAAAGAGCTCTCCAAGGATGTCAGGGACAAGATTGTAGACCTACACGAGGCTGGAATGGTCTACAAAAGACCATCGCCAAACAGTTTGGTGAAAAAGGTGACAACAGTTGGTGCGATTATTCGCAAATGGAAGAAACACAACAAGAACTGTCAATCTCCCTCGGCCTGGGGCTCCATGCAAGATCTCACCTCGTGGAGTTGCAATGATCATGAGAACGGTGAGAGAATCAGCCCAGAACTACAGGGGAGGATCTTGTCAATGATCTCAAGGCAGCTGGGACCATAGTCACCAAGAAAACAATTGGTAACACACTACGCCGTGAAGGACTGAAATCCTGCAGCGCCCGCAAGGTCCCCCTGCTCAAGTCAGCACATATACAGGGCCGTCTGAAGTTTGCCAATGAACATCTGAATGATTCAGAGGAGAACTGGGTGAAAATGTTGTTGTCAGATGAGACCAAAATCGAAGTCTTTGGCATCAACTCAACTCGCCGTGTTTGGAGGAGGAGGAATGCTGCCTATGACCCCAAGAACACCATCCCCACCGTCAAACTACCGTCAACTCCCGAGTGGCGCAGTGGTCTAAGGCACTGCATCGCAGTGCTAGCTGTGCCACTAGAGATCCTGGTTCGAATCCAGGCTCTGTCGTAGCCGGCCGAGACCGGGAGACCCATGGGGCGGCGCGCAATTGGCCCAGCGTCTTCCAGGGTAGGGGAGGGAATGGCCGGCAGGGATGTGGCTCAGTTGATAGAGCATGGCGTTTGCAACGCCAGGGTTGTGGGTTCGTATCCCACAGGGGGTATGAAAAATAAATAAATAAATAAAAAATAAAGATACAAAAAAAAAAAAGTATAATCATAATGTGACTAAACTGTAAGTCGCTCTGGATAAGAGCGTCTGCTAAATGACTTAAATGTAAAATGTAAATGTCAAACAGGAGGTGGAAACATTATGCTTTGGGGGTGTTTTTCTGCAAAGGGGACAGGACAACTTCACCGCATGAAAGGGACGATGGACGGGCCATGTACCGTCAAATCTTGGGTGAGAACCTCCCTTCCCTCAGCCAGGGCATTGAAAATGGATCTTACGTGGATGGGTATTCCAGCATGACAATTTTTTTTATTTTTTTTATTTCACCTTTATTTAACCAGGTAAGCCAGTTGAGAACAGGTTCTCATTTACAACTGCGACCTGGCACAAGATAGAAGCAAAGTAGTGCAATAAAAACAACACAAGAGTTACATATGGGGTAAAAACATAAAGTCAGAAATACAACAGAAAATATATATACAGTGTGTGCAAATGCCAGCAAGTTATGGAGGTAAGGGCAAATAAGTAGGCTATAGTGCAGAATAATTACAATAGATTAACACTGGAATGCTAGATGTGCAAGAGATTATGTGCAAATAGAGATACTGGGGTGCAAAAGAGCAAAATAAATAACAATATAGGGATGAGGTAGTTGGGTGGGCTAATTTCAGATGGGCTGTGTTACAGGTGCAGTGATCGGTAAGGTGCTCTGACAACTGATGGCAAAGTTATTGAGGGAGATAAGAGTCTCCAGCTTCAGAGATTTTGCAATTCGTTCCAGTCATTGGCAAAGCAGAGAACTGGAAGGAATGGCGGCCAAAGGAGGTGTTGGCTTGCGGAATGACTAGTGAGATATACCTGCTGGAGCGCAGACTACGGGTGGGTGCTGCTATGGTGACCAATGAGCTAAGATAAGGCGGGGATTTGCCTAGCAGTGATTTATAGATGGCCTGGAGCCAGTGGGTTTGACGACGTAACATGCGTGAGGACCAGGCCAACGGAGCGTACAGGTCACAGTGGTGGGTAGTGTATGGGGCTTGGAGACAAAACGGATGGCACTGTGATAGACTACATCCAATTTGCTGAGTAGAGTGTTGGAGGCTATTTTTGTAAATGACATCGCCCAAGTCAATCGGTAGGATAGTCAGGTTTTACGAGGGCATGTTTGGTAGCATGAGTGAAGGAGGCTTTGTTGCGAAATAGAAGTCAATTCTAGATTTAACTTGGATTGGAGATTCTTTATGTGAGTCTGGAAGTTGAGTTTACAGTCTAAACCAGACACCTAGGTATTTGTAGTTGTCCACATACTTGGGTCAGACCCGTCGAGAGTGGTGATTCTAGTCGGGTGGGCGTGCCAGCTGCGTTCGACTTGAAAAGCATGCATTTAGTTTGACTAGTGTTTAAGAGCAGTTGGAGGCTACTGAAGGATTGTTGTAGGCATTGAAGCTCGTTTGGAGGTTTGTTAACACAGTGTGTCAATGAAGCCAGATGTATACGCTTACAAAATGGTGTCGTCTGCGTAGAGGTGGATCTGAGAGTCACCAGCAGCAAGAGCGACATGGCATTGATATACACGGAGAAAAGTGTCGGCCCAAGAATGAACCCTGTGGCACCCCCATAGAGACTCGCCAGGTCCAGACAACAGGCCCTCCGATTTGACACACACTGAACTCTATCTGAGAAGTAGTTGGTGAACCAGGCCGAGACAGTCATTTGAGAAACCAAGGCTATTTAGTCTGCCAATAAGAATGAGGTGGTTGACAGAGTCAAGCCTTGGCCAGGTCGATGAAGACGGCTGCACAGTACTGTCTATTATCAAAATCGCGGTTATAATATCGTTTGGGACCTTGAGCGTGGCTGAATGCACCCGTGACCAGCTCGGAAACCGGATTGCATAGCGGAGAAGGTACGGTGGTATTCAAATGGTCGGATCTGTTTGTTAACTTGGCTCTCGAATACTTTCGAAAAGGCAGGGCAGGATGGATATAGGTCTGTAGCAGTTTGATCTAGGAGGTCACCCTTTGAAGAGGGGGATGACCGCGGCAGTTTCAATCTCTGGGATCTCAGACGTTGAAGAGAGGTTGAACAGACTAGTACTAGGGGTTGCGACAATTTTCGGCTACGATTTTAGAAAGAAAGGGTCCAGATTGTCTAGCCCAGCTGATTTGTAAGGGTCCAGATTTTGCAGCGCTTTCAAAACATCAGCTGTCTGAATTTGTGTGAAGGAGAAGCGGGGGGCAGGGCAAGTTGCAGCAGAGGGTACAGAGTTGGTGGCCGGGTTAGTGGTAGCCAGATGGAAAGCATGGCCAGCTGTAGCAAAATGCTTGTAGAAATTCTCGTTGTAAGATTTATGTCGGTGGTGATAGTGTTTCCTAGCCTCAGTGCAGTGGGCAGCTGGGAGGAAGTGCTCTTATTCTCCATGGACTTTACAGTGTCTCAAAACACACGGCCAAGGCAACAAAGGAGTGGCTCAAGAAGAAGCACATTAAGTCCTGGAGTGGAACCAGCCAGTTTCCAGACCTTAATCCCATAGAAAATCTGTGGAGGGAGCCCCGATGGTTCAAGTTGCCAAACGTCAGCCTCTCCGAAACCTTAATGACTTGGAGAAGATCTGCAAAGAGGAGTGGAACAAAATGCCTCCTGAGATGTGTGTCAAACCTGGTGGCCAACTACAAGAAACGTCTGACCTCTGTGATTGGCAACAAGGGTTTTGCCACCAAGTACTAAGTCATGTTTTGCCGAGGGTCAAATACTTATTTCCCTCATAAAAATGCAAATCAATTTATAACATCTTTGACATGCGTTTTTTCTGGATTTTTTTGTTGTTATTCTGTTCAAATAAACCTACCATTAAAATTATAGACTGATCATGTCTTTGTCAGTGGGGGGAACGTACAAAATCAGCAGGATCAAATACTTTTTTTCCCTCACTGTATTTTGATTTGTTTAACACTTGTTTAACACTTGTTTGGTTACTTTACATGATCCCATATGTGTCATAGTTTTGATGTCTTCACTATTATTCTACAATGTATAAAATAGTAATAATAAAGAAAAACCCTTGAATGAGTAGGTGTGTCCAAACTTTTGACTGGTACTGTAAATATTAGGACGAGCAATGTCGGAGTGGCATTTAAATGTAAATACCTGGGAGGCCTAGAACATGATACAAGGGATGGCTCCATAAAATAACAAACGAAATAAAACATAAAAAATATGACCATACATATTTGTTAGTGTCACATATAGACATGGCGTATGCTTGGGTACCACCTTGACATCTCTGATCTGCTTGGGTACCACCTTGACATCTCTGATCTGCTTGGGTACCACCTTGACATCTCTGATCTGCTTGGGTACCACCTTGATATCTCTGATCTGCTTGCCTCAATAAATTAATGCTAGAACATTGGTAGCCAGGATTAGCTATTTGTATCTCTTAATAATTGCATAAATGTGCAAGTTAGACACGTTATCTTTTGTTTGCATGTGAGCATATCTTTTTTGTCGGTCCTGTCAATGTTGAGTGATCACATGCCTCAGCACACATAGTTTACTTTGCCTGCTTGCAAATGTGTGCTAAAAGTGGGGATGTTTCATAGTTTTCTATTTTTCTTAACTACCCCACCACCAATGAACTATTTAGAATTGATTTTTACAGAAAACCAGAGAACCACCACCGCAATATAGGCCTACACTCAGAAAAAAAAGATGCTATCTATAACCTAAAATGATTATTCTGCTGTCCCTCTTCTATGCCTAGGTAGAACCCTTTTGGGCTCCATTCCACAGAGGGTTCTACCTGGAACCAAAAGGGTTCTCCTTTGGTGACAGCCAAAGAACCCTGTTGGAACCACTTTCTCAAAGAGTGTACTCAACAAGTTCAACCTGTTCAGTTTACACCATTTAATTCTGTACTCAAACATCTGCCTGGTACTCAAGATAACATGCAACATAGCACCACCATCTTTGAAGGTTTTTGTCAACCTCTGATCAGACGTATATGGCAGTGTTCCAAGAACCTCCACCAGGGGTGACTGTAGCATCCTCAAAATGGACAAAAGGAGACAGAAGAGGGCACCCCACACTCATTTTAGATCCCAAGGGGTCTTTATTTTCATACTGTATGCTCTCACCTCTCATCACTATCTTTATATTTGAGATTCTTCAAAGTAGCCACCCTTTGCCTTGATGACTGCTTTCACACTCTCATCAGTGTCTCCTCTGCCATCTTCTCATGTCTTTTCTTGGAACTCCACCCATACACACACACACACTACTGTAGCATCTTGTTTACATTTCTCACATTTTAGCATCCAGCGGAGGCCTTGGATGGATCATGTTGCACTGAGATGGGCACAGAGGTATGTATGTACAGTCCTTTTTCAGTGTGGCAGCAAATTAGTTGAACAGGAGAAGAGGATGTGGTTGCTTGTAGGAGGGAGAGCAGTGTTGGTGGTGGGTAGAACAGCTGCAGTGACGCTGATTGGTTGCTCTGGCTCATCACACCTTGACTAAAAGTAAGATATATTTAGAAATTAGTTTGACATTGCCATAGTTCAACAGCTGAAAAGCCGTCATTAAAATACTCCCAGAGATGGCAAGACATTCAGTATTCACTGAATGAAGTAGCCCTACCCATCCCCATTTACAATTTCATTAATCAATTAAATTAAATATACTGTAGCACATTCAATGACATTATTATTCTAGACTAAAGGCTACCTCCTGTATCTACCTTGTACAATACTGTAATCATTGAATGAAGTAGTGTACCCATCCACATTTACAATTACATTAATCAATTAGATAAAATAATACTAGCACATACAGTTACATTGTTGTAGAATAGGCTACTCCTGTATCCACACTATATTAGGATACCGTTATGATTTCATTGGTCTTGTCAGGCATGATTTTAGGTCTTCAATGGAAGTTGTATGTTGTACCTCGTTACGCATCCCCCATTCAATTCAAGAGTGTGAACGTGTAGGCCTAGTGACAGTGGAAAAATAAGCCCATAGCTCCAGCACACAATGGCATGTAGGGGGTAGTGTATTACTATGTAAAAATATGTATATATCCTATAGTCCAATGGCATGTAGGAGTAGTGTATCACAATGTAAAATATGTATATATCCTATAGTACAATGGCATGTAGGGGTAGTGTATTACTATGTATAATATGTATATATCCTAGAAAGCACCAGGTGTGTATATTTTCACTTTACTATTTAATTAATCCATGAAATAAATAATACTAGCACATCAAATTACGTTATTATTGAACACTAGCCCACTCCCTCTATCGACACAGTAAATAATATTGCCTACTTGCTTTTCGACAATACGTTATCAACTAAAAGTAATTATTTTCAAATAAATCAAATTTGCCTTATCAACACATTAGGCCTAAATATTTCCTAACGATATCACAACTGAAATATAGCCTAATTACTTCTCAATTGGATCAAGGACATCTTGGTAATTCCTATCTGGGCAGACACTAGAAAATCAAGTCTGCCTCTTGTAAAAAAACAAAACAAATGAATGTCTGTGTTGCCGCGCGAGCTCTCCAAATACCGTGCCCGTCTCTCACTCTATGAACGGTCACTGCTATCCGGATTTACCCTAAACCCTAAACTATAACCCTAACCTAACTGAACTTAACCCTTACCTTAACCATTTTACATTTCTACTTGATTGAGGTAGGTGACATCCCAAGCATCCGATTAGCACGCAAAGCCTATGAACTCCTCTATTTCGTCCCAAAGCCACGGACACAACTCTTATTGGTTGTCTGATGTAGGCAACTGGGAACTGGTAACAACACAGTCTGTGATTGGCTAACAACTTTAGATCTGTTACAGCGAGATAAAATAATATACCATGAGGTGTTGAGGGGAAAGACAGATTACCTATAGATTGGACATAATCTTTTCTAGGCCATTAGCGATAACAGGGAAATACACGCCGTAGTCTACACTTTAGCTCAAGGTGGCTACAACGGAATGTCGGCTTGCAGGTGAAGTTGTTATGAATTGAGATTTAATTAATATAAATATAAACTCTCTACCTTATGACTTTCATTAACACAGGCGTCACGCAGACGTTAGTAAGGCGTTGGTATCATGTCATGTCGTCAGATGTTCAAAGGTAGGCGACAACCACATGGTGGTACGGTTGCCTAGGGCTTAATTCTGGCACTTATCACCCCATAGCCACTGGGCCAAGCTCCTAAACGCCAGGCCACCAGCCCTCCGAGATCCCCCCCAAGAAAAAATGCAATCATAATTAAAATAAAATAAACAAAAGACAAAAAGAGAAGAGAAAGACAGAAAACAACATGAAGACAGAAAACAACAATGCAGACAGAAAACAACAATGAAGACAGAAAACAACAATGAAGACAGAAAACAACAATGAAGACAGAAAACAACAATGAAGACAGAAAAACAACAATGCAGACAGAAAACAACAATGTAGAAAACAAAAGACATCAAAAATCAGCAAGATCAACTGAATACGTTTAAGCGCATGTATGGCACTATTTACGTGTGTATGTGTGTCTGTGTATGTGCACGTTTCAATGAGAGTGTGTGTACAGTGGGGAGAACAAGTATTTTGATACACTGCCGATTTTGCAGGTTTTCCTACTTACAAAGCATGTAGAGGTCTGTAATTTTTATCATCGGTACATTTCAACTGTGAGAGATGGAATCTAAAACAAATATCCAGAAAATCACAATGTACTGATTTTTAAGTAATTAATTTGCTTTTTATTGCATGACATAAATATTTGATACATCAGAAAAAGCAGAACTTAATATTTGGTACAGAAACCTTTGTTTGCAATTACAGAGATCATCGTTTCCGTGTAGGTCTTGACCAGGTTTGCACACACCTGCAGCGGGGATTTACTGGCCCACTCCACTCCATACAGACCTTCTCCAGATCCTTCAGGTTTCCCGGGGCTGTCGCTGGGCAATACAGACTTTCAGCTCCCTCCAAAGATGTTCTATTGGTACAGGTCTGGAGACACTGACTAGCCACTCCAGGACCTTGAGATGCTTCTTCAAGGAGCCACTCACTTGGTTGCCCTGGCTGTGTGTTTCGGGTCGTTGTCATGCTGGAAGACCCAGCCACAACCCATCTTCACTTACTGAGGAAGGAGGTTGTTGTCCAAGATCTCGCGATACACGTGGCCCCATCCATCCTCCCCTCAATATGGTGCAGTCGTCCTGTCCCCTTTGCAGAAAAGCATCCCCAAAGAATGATGTTTCCACCTCCATGCTTCACCGGTTGGGATGGTGTTCTTGGGTTGTACTCATCCTTCTTCTTCCTCCAAACATGGCGAGTGGAGTTTAGACCAAAAAGCTCTTTTTTTGTCTCATCAGACCACATGACCTTCTCCCATTCCTCCTCTGGATCATCCAGATGGTCATTGGCAAACTTCAGACGGGCCTGGACATGCCCTGGCTTGAGCAGGGGGACCTTGCGTGAGCTGCAGGATTTTAATCCATGACGTAGTGTGTTACTAATGGTTTCTTTGAGACCGTGGTCCCAGCTCTCTTCAGGTCATTGACCAGGTCCTGCCGTGTAGTTCTGGGCTGATCCCTCACCTTCCTCTGATCATTGATGCCCCACGAGGTGAGGATCTTGCATGGAGCCTCCCAGTCTCGAGGGTGATTGACCGTCATCTTGAACTTCTTCCATTTTCTAATAATTGCGCCAACGTTGTTGCCTTCTCACCAAAGCTGCTTAGGCCTATTGTCCTGTAGCCCATCCCAGCCTTGTGCAGGTCTACAATTTTATCCTGATGTCCTTACACAGCTCTCTGGTCTTGGCCATTGTGGAGAGGTTGAGTCTGTTTGATTGAGTGTGTGGACAGGTGTCTTTTATACAGGTAACGAGTTCAAACAGATGCAGTTAATACAGGTAATAGAGTGGAGAACAGGAGGGCTTCTTAAAGAAAAACTAACAGGTCTGTTGAGAGCCGGAATTCTTACTGGTTGGTAGGTGATCAAATACTTATGTCATGCAATAAAATGCAAATTAATTACTTAAAAATCATACAATGTGATTTTCTGGATTTCTGTTTTAGATTCCGTCTCTCACAGTTGAAGTGTACCTATGATAAAAATTACAGACCTCTACATGCTTTGTAAGTAGGGAAAACCTGCAAAATCGGCAGTGTATCAAATACTTGTTCTCCCACTGTATATGCATGTGTACACGCTGTACAAACACCTGCGCCTCATCAGCCTCAGAGTAAACAGGCATTAGCTACGCTGCTCCTCAGTGTCATTCAAATTTACTTTTTGTTTTGTTTTATTTACTTTTATCTTTGACCGTCATTCTATCCCCGCCCAGCCACTCCACTCCCCCTTGTCTCCAATTCCACATCCCAACCCCTCAGCTTCCCTCAGCCCATCCCAACCTATCTCTGCTGGCCACCCTCTTGATTTCTACGTACTATATCTTTCAACTATGCTGTGATGTTTAACATACAATTTGATGTTTAACAGCTACAATTTGAATCTATCTAATCGAATAGAATCCACAGATTGTGAGTTGAAGATAAATACTTTTCCTAAGAGTATTAGTATATTAGTAATTGACTGACCAGGCCTTTCCAGATCTCCCAACAATGCTATTTCTAGGGTCGATTTTGCATTTTCAGCCATTCCTGAACCTGAGACCAGAAACAGACTACCTGAGGTCAATACCAAAACAATGATCTATTGATTCTGTATCCCGATGAAAAAAATCCTCAGAGCTGCGATAATTGTATGCCCCAAATATTCAACATTTTTGTTGGTGGCAAGAATTCAGTATAATAATTTTAGCTGGGAAAGCACAAAGTCTTGAATCTTGTAGTCGCGGTTTTATTATAGGAACTCCTTATACAACCTGTACAATGGAATCAGTACATAAAAAATCTCTTCCCAACTATTTTGCATTCTGTGTGGCACAGCTGTCAACATCCTGGTCTTCAAATGAAACTGGTATACCTTCCTATTTATGCAATTTTTATTATGCTAGTTTTATTATTCCTCCAGTTTTTATCCTTTATGGGCAGACAGACCAGTTCCTAACTCCTCCGCTGCCACCTGCCTACTCTATTTTTGGGGTAATGCTGTAATCAATTGTTTCTAATCTTGGCCCGAGCCAACCTTCCCATAAATGTCTGATAACTCCATGAAATACATAACTCTACCATTCAAATTTACAATATCATTTTAAAACGAAATACCCTTTTCAAACATATTTTCCAAAATACAGGTCTTTTATCAACCAGCACATTTGAGTTCAGCCATAATATTTGTTGTAATATCTGTTCTTGTTTGAAAAGAGAGATACTGTATAAGTGAAGTTTTTAGAAGAGGTTTAGTGCTTTTATGTTGAATCATCTTTAACACCAGTTCATATTCATATATATAGATACAGTAGGTACGCTTTATCTTGTCTGGTTTAGCATCCCAGATAAAGCGAAATATTTTTGCTCTATGATTTGGAAAATGAATCATCAGGAGTAAGGCAGCGCCATAAGTAAGTGAGTAAACTGAGATATGACTAAGGAGTTAATCAGTGCAATTTTCCATAAATAGTATTTACTTCTCCATGGTTGCAGGATCTTGTCATATTTGACTAGTTTTCTATTGAAATTCATTGGAGAGCTCATTTACACTATTTTGTGATATGAATACCAAGTCTGTCTATTCACCCGTCAGCCCATTTTATAGGTGAAACTGCAGGGGTAATGTAAAAGTTGTATTTTTTAAAGATCTAATCTTTTAATATTGTACACTTATCATAATTAGGTTTTAGTCCAGAGACTACAGAAAAGTTATCTAGATCCTCACATGAGATATTGCAGGGATCAGCTTGCGGACTTAATATCACACTTGAGTCATCGGCATACATCGACACCTTTGTTTTTAAGCCTTGGATTTCTAATCCTCTAATGTTGTTATTTGATCTGATTTTAATGAGGCTAGCATTCCGATGGCTATAACGAATAGATATGGTGACAGCGGGACACCCTTGTTTAACTCCTCTTGACAATTCAAAACTCTCTGAGAAGTAGCCGCTATTTACTATTTTACACCTGGGGTTTGCTATACAGTGGGGAAAAAAAGTATTTAGTCAGCCACCAATTGTGCAAGTTCTCCCACTTAAAAAAAGATAGAGAGGCCTTTAATTTTTCATCATAGGTACACGTCAACTATGACAGACAAAATAAGAAAAAAAATCCACAAAATCATTGTAGGTTTTTTATGAATTTATTTGCAAATTATGGTGGAAAATAAGTATTTGGTCAATAACAAAAGTTTCTCCAATACTTTGTTATATACCCTTTGTTAGGCAATGACACAGGTCAAACGTTTTCTGTAAGTCTTCGCGTTTTTCACACACTATTTTAAAGCCATTCCTCCATGCAGACTCTCCTCTAGAGCAGTGATGTTTTGGGGCTGTCGCTGGGCAACACGGACTTTCAACTCCCCTCAAAGATTTTCTATGGGGGTTGAGATCTGAGACTTGCTAGAACCACTCCAGGACCCTAGAAATGCTTCTTACGAAGCCCTCCTTCGTTGCCCGGGCAGTGTGTTTGGGATCATTGTCATGCTGGTAGAACCCAGCCACGTTTCATCTTCTCAATGCCCTTGCTGATGGAAGGAGTTTTCACTCAAAATCTCGATACATGGCCCCATTCATTCTTTCCCCCTTTACCGGGATCAGTCAGTCCTGGTCCCTTTGCAGAAAGACAGCCCCCGAGCATGATGTTTACACCCCACATGCTTCGCAGTAGGTAATGGTGTTCTTTGGATGCAACTCAGCATTCTTTGTCACTCCAAACACGACGAGTTGAGTTTTTACCAAAAAGTTCTATTTTGGTTTCATCTGACCATATGACATTCTCCCAATCCTCTTCTGGATCTCAAATGCACTCTAGCAAACTTCGAGACGGGCCCTGGACATTACTGTTAAGAAGGGACACGTCTGAAACTGCAGTGAGTCCCTGGCGCGTAGTGTGTTACTGATGGTAGGCTTTGTTACTTTGGTCCCAGCTCTCTGCGGTCATTCACTAGGTCCCCCTGTGTGGTTCTGGGATTTTTGCTCACCGTTCTTGTGATAATTTTGACCACGGGGTGAGATCTTTTCGTGGAGCCCCAGATTCGGGGAGATTTCAGTGGACTTGTAAGTGTCTTCCATTTCCTAATAATTGCTCCCACAGTTGATTTCTTCAAACCAAGCTGCTCACCCATGCTGCAGATTCAGTCTTCCCAGCCTGGTGCAGGTTTACAATTTTGTTTCTGGTGTCCTTTGACAGCTCTGGTGGTCTTGGCCATAGTGGAGTTTGGAGTGTGACTGTTTGAGGTTGTCGGACAGGTGTCTTTTATACTGATAGCAAGTTCAAACAGGTGCTATTAATACAGGTAATGAGTGGAGGACAGAGGAGCCTCTTAAAGAAGAAGTTAAAGGTCTGTGAGAGCCAGAAATCTTGCTTGTTTGTCAGAGGTGACCAAATACTTATTTTCCACCATAATTTGCAAATAAATTCATTAAAAAATCCTACAGTGTGAATTTTGGATTTTTTTCTTAATTTGTCTGTCATAGTTGACTGTACCTATGATGAAAATTACAGGCCTCTCATCTTTTAAGTGGGAGAACTTGCACAATTGGTTGGCCTGACTAAATACTTTTTTCCCCACTGTACATTACTTTTACCCATTTTATAAGAGAGTCACCGAAATTGAAAAATCCAGGCATTTATAAATAAAATCCGGTCTTACTTTATCAAAGGCCCTTTCCAAATCCGGCTATAAATACCAGGCCTGGCTTTAAATGTTTTTCATGTTGTTCTATTATTTCTAGTAGTTGTCGTATAATATCTCCAATGTATCGTCCATGTAAAAAACCTGTCAGATCAGGATGAACAATACCTGGTAAAACCTTTTTGTCATGAGCACTCTCTCTCCCTGGTAGCAACATTAATTGCATTCAATTATCTTCCACTCTGCTCACCTCCCTCTCTCTACTCAGCCTAACTAGCTCCACCTGCCCTGCTCTGCTCTTGTTACCTGGCCAGCTGCACTGCATTTCCACTCACCATCCCCTCACCTTGCCCTCACTCTGTTCTAATTACTCTGCCAGCTGAACTGCATTTCCCCCTACCTCTCCCCAGTATACTCAAGCCCTGGTTTTCAGCCAAAGCCCTGTCAGATCGTCTTCAAACCCGGACCAGTAACACTGCCTGTCTGCGCTCTGACTCCTGTTTGTGATACCGATCCTTTCTTCCGACTGCCTCCTTGTTCCTGCCCCGTCTATCCCAACCTGCCTTCTGGACCTCGACTACTCTCCGATCTTCAGCCCCTCCGGTAACTCGTTTCTGCCTTCTGTCTCTCACCACGATATTTGCCCAGCCCCTTGATCTGTACTTCTGCCCGCCATTCATATTGCTGTTTGTGTGTGTGTTCCCCCAGGTCTCCGACCACCAGATGAGCGTGCCCAGACGTTTCACCACCCTCAGCCCGATACGCCGCTCCATCACTGGGAACACACACACTAAGCACTCTGGACTGGACACCCCGGACATTTGGTGACCCCGAGCACAGGCACCCGCAGGAGGACCCTGAAAGACCCTGACACCCCTGGGACTCCTCTTCCCCGCCTGTAACCTTGAATAAAGAACTCTGAATTTGAACTTGCGCTCTTGGGTCCTCTTCTGTACGTGACAAACGATCCTGACCATCATGGACCCAGCGCTCTCCCTGACCACAGGTGGAGGAAGAGCCAGAGAGAGACTGCCCTACAGCGACTGGAACGCTCTGAGGAGACATAAATCGGATGGCTGGCGACATCGCTTCCTCTTCTCCAGCTATTCAACCAGCAGCAACAACAGTTCCAACTGCAGCAACAACAGCTAGCCCAAGCCCTGCAACTACTCTCAAGCCCGGCTACTCCACCTGCACCCCCCTGGTCCTTTTGTTCTGTACCACCGATACTCCTTCATCCCTCCGCTGGAGGTCCCAATGCTGCCAGGCCCGCAGTGCCTGCCACCAGATCCCCACGCTCCTGAACCAAGGATTGGGAACCCGGAACGTTTTGATGGCAACCAGCGGCGTAAGACCATTCTTGAGCAGCTGCGAATCCAGTTTGCACTACAGCCCGGGACTTTCTCAACAGAGGAGCCAAGGTGGGGTATGTCATCACACATCTCCCGGTCGCTCGGTTGCGGGGAGCAGCGGATTCGACCCGGCAAACCCCCAGCCTGTGCCTCCTTCAGTGCCTTTAGGGATGTTAAAGGTCTTTGACCTAAGCATTCGTTAACGGCCTAAGCTCACAGCTCTCTCATGCCATCCCGTCAGGGCAATCGACAGTGGCAACTTCTCCTTACTTTCGTACCCTGGCCAGTCAAAGCTACGTTTAACCAGAGGCACTGGTGCAACCTTCCTCCATAGCCTGCTGCGCTTGTTTCCCATGACCCGCCCTCAACGCTTGAGTACTCCATCTTCCTTGCCGTTCCTTACGCTTTATACAACCCGGAGGGGAAATCTCATCACCCCATTCTGTTCGTGCCGCTTCTGTCCAGCCCCTGCGTCGTCCCTGCTTCAACTCAATCAGCCTGAGCCCTATTGTCTCCTCTCTGACTCCGGGGGCGTCGGCGCCGTCAAGCTCCACCTTTGCCTCTACTGTGGTGGCGGAGAAAATCCTCCTCAGCTTCCACTCACCAGGTGTAGCGGGAATCGGTGACTCATCAAGCCTTCAGTCTCCCTCCATCCAAAGACCCTGCTTCATCTCCGCCTTCAGCTTTCTGACAAGACTCTCATACATTGGCCGCCCCTTATGGATTCGGCAAGCAAACATCATGACCCTCACACAACTGGGCGTGAACCATCATCAGCTACACAACCCATTCCTCGCCCTGGATCGCATCATCTTACACTTCTAATCTCCACCCCTGTACATCCTGCTCAACCACCAGAGTCCATCAGTTTCACCTCCTACACTCACCTGGCCAACCACTCATTCTTATCCGGTCCTCAGCACAACCCCCACATCGACTGGGAGGAAACTCCGTGAGTGGGGAAGGGTTCACGTGTTTGCCCCCTGCTTCCAGGATCCCTCTCTCCGCCTCCTCAATGTTCCGGCCTGTTACCACAGCCTGAAAGGGGTGTTCAACAAATCCAACACATCTCTACCCCCCACACCTTTATTCAGTCTCCTGCTCTGCACACTCACCTCCAAAGTCGTCTGTATTCCCTGTCAGCCCCGAAAGAAAGGCCATGAGGATCTTCTTCTTCTCGATATTACTCTTTCCCGGGGCGGGAATTCTTCTTTACCAATTCTCTTCTCATGCATAATGCGTCTGACACATCCGTTTAGTTCACCCCCTCACCGTCTGCGTTATTCCACTATATTCACTCTGGACCTTCGCAATGCCTCCTCATCCTGCATGGGGAGGAGGCAGATAGAAGACAACGTTCAACACACCAACCTTATATCTCTCATCCCTTGACCTCCTTATGCCCCAACAGATTTTCAAACCCTAGTGAATGATATCCTCAGGGACATTAATATTCTATTTGTGTACCTTACGATATTTTAATATTCTCAAAGATCTGTCAGATCCCTTCGGTTTCCTCCCATCCTGCTGGAAACTCTCTTTCGTGAAGGCAGGGAGTCTGAGTTCCATGCCAAGACCGTTTCATTCCTGGGATATGTGGTGAGCTTCGCGCTGCATTCAATGATCTCCCCGGGTGTCCTTCACTTCCTGGCCAGTTCCTGAGTCTCGAAGAAGTTAACATTCCTGGCTTTCCAATTGAATTCATCAAAACTATACACGTGGCTCCACCCTCTCCTCTACCTTCGCACTAAACAACCGTACCAATGGACATCAGCTGCTGATAAGGCCCTTCCAATCTCCTCAAGACATGTTTCACTTCTGCTCCCATCTCCAGATGCCAGATCAGAAGGCAGTTTGTGTATATTTGGACGTGGGAGTGGGTGCAGTGCTTTCTCAAAAGAGCAGCTGAGGATGGCAAGATGCACCCTGTCCTTTACTCCCGTCCTACCCCTCCATGCAATTCATTAAACCATGAGCTGTTGGCTGTCGCTCTCTTCCTTAGAAGAATGGCCACTGGTTAGAAGTCAAAGAACATTACGTAGTGTGACAACCACAAACCTGATATATCCAACAGCCGGAGGCTAATCCTCAACACGGTGGTCTCTGTTCTTTCTCAGCTTCAATTCCACGCTCTCCTACCGCCGGGATCTCCAACATCAAACCTGATGCTCTTTCCCGGATTTTCCGGGACAACCACCTCCATACACTCCCATTCTTCCCAGCCGCTTGAGTCTGCGCGCCCTCACCTGGGAGATCAAGCAGGTCATGGGAGGCTCTTCGGGACCAGCCAGGTCCAACACCAGCGCCCCCACGTCTTTTGTTCCGGCAAATCTCAGATCACCTGTATTCAGTAACCTGAATCCCTCTACTTTCATCCCGCATCACTCGCACCCTTCATCTGTCCCCATTCTGTGGCGGGTGAGCTTCACGTTATCCTTTTATTCACCCCTCCCAACCCCTCTTGTTGTGCTACCCTCTCTCCCAAAGGCCCTGTCCTTCCACTGACTTTATTCACGGGCCCTTCCGCCCTCTAGTCGGACTCACGTCATCCTTACCATTATTGACCTTTATTAAGATACCCCTGTGCCCCTTCCCAAACTACCCTCTGCTAAAAGACCTCCCAGGTGGTCCTGACTTTTTACTATCCATGCCCTACCCCAGGATATAGATGTCAGCCCGGGGCCCTCAATTCTCAGACCTTTGGGTTCTGTCATCTCCTTGGCACCGCCAACCTTCGTCTGATTCCACCCATGTCCCCTGGCCAAACAGAGCGCCTAACCAGACTAAGGCACTGCGGTGTGTGGCTTCCCAAAATCCCCGCTGGGCTCAACACGCTGCATCTGGAGTGAATATCCCCATAATTCACTCACCAGTTCCTCCACGGGCTCTCCCCCCTTTCAGTGTCTCTTGTTGTCCGCCTCCACTGTTTGCCAGCCAGGGCGGATGCCACCTGTCCGTCTGCTCTTTATTCCTCACCCCAGGCTCGCCGCTGTGCTCCTGAAGTCTAAACCAGCTCACCGGTGCCAACCGCGAGGAGACTAACACCTTTCGGGTTTCGTCTGGCTGTCTGGATCTTTCTTTCGCACTCCTCGCTTCGTTAGTCCTTTTCCTGTGCAAAGTCATCAGTCCATGCGGCGTCCACTTCAGTTCCGCTTCCGTCCCACCCCACCTTCCCCGTCTCCAAATCCCCGTCCCCTGTCCCTGCACTCCGGCGCCACCTCCCTCCCGCGCCTTTTATTCCTGTCTTCACGTCTTCTCTGGGAGGGTAGGTCTCCAGTACCTCGATATTCGGAATATGGTCAGAGGAGAGGACCTGGATCCGGCCAGGAGTTTCACTACTTCCTCTATCTTAGCCGTCCCAGAGGGTTCCTAGCCGTCCAGCCCCCTGCTCCTGTCTCAGTGCCTGTCCTGTCTCCCGGCCGTGACCCTCCACTCCTTCTGAGGATGAAATTCCTCGGACATCCCTCGGGGGGTTCTACCGCCGCCTCCTCCCCTCCACCCTCCCGGCTTATTTTTCTTGACTTTCTCCTTGGAGGGTCCTATCATCACACTCTCTCTCCTTTTTTTGGAGTGCTCAATTATCTACCACTTACTCACCTCCCTCTCTCTACTCAGCCTAACTAAGCTCCACCTCCCTGCTCTTCTTGTTACCTGCCTGCACTCATTTCCCACTCACCATCCTCACCTTGCCTCACTCTGTTCTAATTCTACTGCCAGTACTCATTTCCCCACTACCTCTCCCATATATCAATGGTTTTCAGCCAAGCCCTGTCAATCTCTTCAAACCCGGACCAATACCTGCCTATCTTCACTTTTTATCCTCGATCCTTTCTTCTCCTCCTTATTCTACCCCCCGTCTATCTTCCGACCTGCCTTCTGGACCCTCGCTACTCTCCGATCTTCAGCCCCTCCGTAACCTTCGTTTCTCCTTCTGTCTCTCACCCATATTTCGCCCAGCCTCTGATCTTACTTCTGCCTGCCATTCATATTGCTGTTGTTGTTGTTTCCCCCAGGTCTCCACCACCAGATAGCGTGCCCAGGCCGTTTCACCACCCTCAGCCCAGATGCGCCGCTCCATCACTGGGAACACACACACTACCACTTACCTCCAACTTTACCCCGACCTGTACCCCAGGTGAAGGGCCCCCGACACCCCTACTCTCCCTCTTCCCGCCTATAACCTTGAATAAAAACTCTGAATTTGAACTTCCGCTCTTGGGTCCTCTTCTGTTAAGCTGACACTTT
>NW_025538323.1:0-20496 GCF_020615455.1 Coregonus clupeaformis | reverse complement strand
TTTTTACAGTGGCAAAGGGTAAAGTCTACAAAACCTAGACCACTGTGTTTATTATAGATTCAAGTTTTGGAAACATAAAACTGTATTGAGATTAAATGTTTAATCGAGGAGAAAATGTGCAGAATGTCTCACTCGATCTCTATCTTCTCCCGCCACTGGGCTTCCTCTCATCACCATATTTGGTAGTGAGTGGAAACGCCAACCGGATGCTTAACATTTATACATCAGGTGAAATATCTGGCTCATTGTTCTATCTGTGGTGTGGTTGTGTTATTAAATGGTGGGCAGAAGCTGAAAAGAGTGAAGTTAATCGAGGAGGAGCAGATTTGTTTGTATTATGACAGCAAAATACTCTTATGATGACTATAACATTTGTTGGCACCTTCAATTCTTGCACATTTTCTCATAAAAAGTATACTGAACAAAAATATAAATGCAACATGCAACAATTTCTAAGATTTTACTGATTTACAGTTCATATAAGGAAATCAGTCAATGTAAATAAATGAATAAGGCCCTAATCTATGGATTTCCCATGACTGGGGAGGGGTGCAGCTATGGGTGGGCCTGGGAGGGCATAGGTCCACCCACTGGGGAGTCAGGCCTAGCCAATCAGAATTATTTTTTTCCACACAAAAGGACTTTATTACAGACAGAAATACTCCTCAGTTTCATCAGCTGTTCGGGCGGCTGATCTCAGACGATCCCTTAAAGTGAACAAGCCGGATGTGGATGTCCTGGGCTGTTGTGGTTACACGTGGTCTGTGGGATCGGCTTATGGTAGAGAAATTGACATTAAATTCTCTGGCAACAGCTCTGGTGGACATTCCTGCAGTCAGCATGCCAATTGCACACTCCCTCAAGTAAGTACTGTTTCCTTCTCCTCTTCCAACATGACAGTTATCTCTCCCTCCTCCTTCACTCCAAGAACGGCATCCTCCTCTCTCTCTTCTTCTTCTTCTTTCACTGTAACTTCCTCCTCTTCTTTCTTTACTGTGACATCCTCCTCTTCCTTCTCCTCTTTCACAACAATGTTCAGCCACAGACCCTCTTTCTCCATCCAGCAGACCTCCTCTTCTTTAGCAGGAGGGGAGTATCTTAGTGAGCTCATGGTCGGGGATGTTAGCTAGCTAGTTAGCATTAGCCTAGTGTTACTTAGCCAGATAGGAGGATGTTAGCTAGCTTGTTAGCATTAGCCTAGTGTTACTTAGCCAGATAGGAGGATGTTAGCTAGCTTGTTAGCATTAGCCTAGTGTTACTTAGCCAGATAGGAGGATGTTAGCTAGTTAAGATGAGCTACTAGCCTAGTGTTAGGCTATTCTAGCTATTCAGCCAGCTGATTAGTAACTTACATATTACATAAATCGGGGAACTATTGTGATGTCACGAGAGGCTACACAGCTTTCAGCGGGATTGCTCAAGTAGTGCAAGGAGACCAGGTTCAACCAAAACAAGGATTTTATTAAAGGTCTTGGGAAACTAACGAAAGTATAACACAATACTGTTCTCTGGTGGCTCTTAAGGGTTAACAGTTCAGGGATGTCTCTTCCACATCCAAAATCATAACTCTCCCTCGCTCAAATAACTTTTCCCCAGTCTTACTGTCTTCCACGTTGCAGCTAGTGGCCAACCCAGCAAAAAGTCCTTCCAAATGTCTCTCACGTATTTCCACAGGTGCATATATCCAAAGGTGAGTATTTCCCAAAGGTAAGTATCTCCAAATCCTTATATTCCTCATGGAAGTGGACGTGCAGCACTCTTGTCCTCCAGAGAGCCCAGCTTGGAGACCGTGTCTCTTCCCTTCAACAAACCTTCAGCTCATCAGCTCCTCATTTGTTTCAGCTGCGTGGGAAGATTGGCCATAGAGGGGTGGAGTTCCCGACCATACCAGCAGATGGAGCCATAGCTGTCTGGGTTTGCAGCCACCTCAGGGGGATGTAACGTCCCTCCAGGACACAGCCTCTCGTGACATCACACATCCCCCTCCCTCGGGACCGACGTCCTCGTCGGGGTAAAGGCAGCGAAGAAGGCATCACGCCGGGAGAGGGCGTCCGCATTGCCGTGGTGCTTGCCAGCCTGCTCTCTCTTCAACTCCTCCAACTCTAGGACCAGGGACTCAGCCTCCTGTTGTCTCTCCTTGAGTTTCTTACTGAACGCATCAGCCTTGGTTTTAGCAGAGTTTAGCTTCTGTTGAGCAGCTTTCAGTTCCTTCTCTCTCTCTGCCTCCGCATTCTTCATCTTGTTCTCCAACACCTTGTACTTCTCCTCTGCCTTCTTCTGGACCTCCTTACTACTGCGCAGGGTCTCCTCACACTCCTCGATGGTCCTGCGCAGCATCTCCAGCTCCTCCTGTTGCTTATGGAAGGAGCTCTGTTGGAGTTTAGCCTGGAGGATATCTAACTCTTCTGTCTTCATGTCTAACTGTTGCTTTAACAAACGATACCTCTCAGCGGTCCCCTTCAGACCAGACAGTTCTTTGTCCAGATTCTGTAGCTCTGTCTCTGTGTCGGTCTGGGCACCTGCCATCCCTATCAGAGCCCGGGGCGGGAGTGAGTAACTCGGAGGATTGCACCGGAGCCTTCCCAGGATGAGTCTTGCCTCTCCGTTTCCGAGGTACTCGGGTTATCCTCTCCTGAGACTCTCTCCAGAGTGGGTAAAAGGCTGGGCAGTCTCGCCCCAATTAGGACAGGGACGGGGAGGGAATCAACCACCCCCGCCTCGTGTGTATGGTTCCCCGTGTGCTGGTCATTGTAAGTTCAGTAATGGGGTATTCTCTGGTGTCCCCATGGACACAGGAAACTGGGAGGACTTTCCCGGGGTCAGACACGTTGGGCCCACCAAATCCTTACGCACCAGGGTGGCCCGGCTACCAGAATCCAGTAAGGCCTCCACATCATGGTGATTCACAGTTACCGGGCAGGTGGGGGGTCGATCTGGGCCGCCATCTACGACTCCCAAGAGCGAGGCAAAACGGTGTGTGGGTGCTGAGCTGGAGGACTCCGCAGTGGGCATAGGTTCATCGGCTGGTTTCCCACACTGCCAGGAGATATGTCCCATCTCCCCACACCGGTAACACTGTCGAGTTTCCCCCTCCTGGTGTACTCTTCTTGACCCGCCTGGTTTCTGGCTCCCCCTGGAGCCGGGATAAGTCCTGACGTGGCTGGGTTCGAGACCTTGGGGTCCTTTGGACGGGTTCTTCCCATTTGTGGTGGGGCCGCACTCCTGGGGTCTTTTCGGGAAGCATTCAGCATCTCCGCTGTGGCCTGGTACTTTTCCACAGCTTCCACGGTCAGATCAGCCGTGGTCAAGGCCTGTTGACTGATGAACCGTTTTGCCTCATAAGGCAGGGCGCGTAGGTAACGATCCACCACAACGGCCTCCACCACCGCCGCTGCTGGATTCCTCTGCGGATCCAGCCATTTCCTGCGATTCGGACAAGTTCATGCATCTGCGCCCGAGGAGGTTGGTCTGGTTGGAAGGTCCAGCTGTGAAAGCGCTGGGCCATACCAAACTTTGTGAGTCCATATCTGCTGAGGATCTCAGACTTCAGGGCATCAGTCAGTAACCTGGTCAGGGCCCAGGTCCCGGACAGCATTCAGCGATTCCCGGTTAGAAAGGGGGGCTAACAGACCAACCCACTGTTGCTTGGGCCAGGCTTCCCTAGTGGCCGTGGCCTCAAATGCATGCAGGTATGCCTCAATGTCATCGGTAGCTCCCATCTTAGATATAAAGTCACTTGCCTTTATTGGGCGGGTATTTTGGACCACCCTCTGTCTCTGCAACTGCAATTCCTCTGCCTTCAGAAGGTTGGCTTTCTTTTGCTCCTCCAAGAGAGCCACGTTTGCTTGCATCTGGGCTTGCTGGCCAGCAACAAGGGCTTTCAATATGTCCTCCATTTCAGTCGGGCGGGGAGCCTACGGCCAACTTGGAAAACTGGGTGATCAAACCTTCGGTATCCTCCTCTGACATGCACTATTAACGCTGAGCGTGCCTGTATTCTCCACCATCTGTGATGTCACGAGAGGCTACACAGCTTTCAGCGGGATTGCTCAAGTAGTGCAAGGAGACCAGGTTCAACCAAAACAAGGATTTTATTAAAGGTCTTGGGGAAACTAACGAAAGTATAACACAATACTGTTCTCTGGTGGCTCTTAAGGGTTAACAGTTCAGGGATGTCTCTTCCACATCCAAAATCATAACTCTCCCTCGCTCAAATAACTTTTCCCCAGTCTTACTGTCTTCCACGTTGCAGCTAGTGGCCAACCCAGCAAAAAGTCCTTCCAAATGTCTCTCACGTATTTCCACAGGTGCATATATCCAAAGGTGAGTATTTCCCAAAGGTAAGTATCTCCAAATCCTTATATTCCTCATGGAAGTGGACGTGCAGCACTCTTGTCCTCCAGAGAGCCCAGCTTGGAGACCGTGTCTCTTCCCTTCAACAAACCTTCAGCTCATCAGCTCCTCATTTGTTTCAGCTGCGTGGGAAGATTGGCCATAGAGGGGTGGAGTTCCCGACCATACCAGCAGATGGAGCCATAGCTGTCTGGGTTTGCAGCCACCTCAGGGGGATGTAACGTCCCTCCAGGACACAGCCTCTCGTGACATCACACTATCTATACAACATATATTTTCTTAAACAAAGTGACTAATATACACCGAAATAATCCCAAGAGCTATAATGTTTCGGCTATGTTGTCTAGCAAGCTACCAAAGTGGCTGACTAGCTGTTGTTGTTGTTGACGAAACTAGCTAGCATTTTTTTATCAAAAACACAAGTCAGAACACAGCCTCTCTATTCTCTCATGGGATTTCAGGTCCTCTGACTGGGAAAATGTCTTTCCACAATGAGAGCAGTGGTATGTCTTCTCCCCCTGTGTTTTAGTATGTTGGTAGGGCTTTTCTCCAGTGTGTGTTCTCTCATGCTTTTTCAGGCCCCATGATCGGGTAAAACTCTTTTCACACTGGGAACATTGGTAGGGCTTTTCTCCTGTGTGTGTCCTCTCATGCTCATTCAGGCTCCCATACCACATAAAACTCTTTCCACAGTGGGAACAGTGATAAGGCTTCTCTCCTGTGTGTGTTCTCTCATGCCCAACCAGGGCCCCTAACTGAGTAAAACTCTTTCCACAGTGGGAGCAGTGGTAAGGCTTTTCTCCTGTATGTATTCTCTTGTGCATTTTCAGACTCCATAAATGAGTAAAACTCTTTTCACAGTGGGAGCACTGATGTCGTCTCTCTGGTTTGGCAGTCTCTGGGTCTGGTTCCCCTGAAGGACTCTTCCCGCTGTCAGAGTGAGAGTCTGGTCTCTCTCCTGCCAAAGACAGACATGTAATTTAGCTAAACAGCAACCTGAATGAAACCTCCACATGCTAAAACCGTCTTCCTATGAGGTTTAATCCAGACTATATCCCACAATAGCCTGAGGTCAGTCTTCACAACATAATACAAAATAAACTTGAGATGTAGAGCTTCAAATCTAATCTTGCTCTCATGGAATGTCATGTTTATAGGCTGATCAGAGCTCTATAATAATAGATAATGTCATGTTTTAGGCTGATCAGAGCTCTATAATAATAGATAATGTCATGTTTATAGGCTGAGCAGAGCTCTATAATAACAGATAATGTCATGTTTATAGGCTGAGCAGAGCTCTATAATAATAGATCATGTCATGTTTATAGGCTGATCAGAGCTCTATAATAATAGATCATGTTTATAGGCTGAGCAGAGCTCTATAATAATAGATAATGTCATGTTTATAGGCTGATCAGAGCTCTATAATAATAGATAATGTCATGTTTATAGGCTGATCAGAGCTCTATAATAATAGATAATGTCATGTTTATAGGCTGATCAGAGCTCTATAATAATAGATAATGTCATGTTTATAGGCTGAGCAGAGCTCTTTAATAATAGATAATGTCATGTTTATAGGCTGAGCAGAGCTCTATAATAATAGATAATGTCATGTTTATAGGCTGATCAGAGCTCTATAATAATAGATCATCATGTTTATAGGCTGATCAGAGCTCTATAATAATAGATCATGTCTATAGGCTGATCAGAGCTCTATAATAATAGATAATGTCATGTTTATAGGCTGAGCAGAGCTCTTTAATAATAGATAATGTCATGTTTATAGGCTGATCAGAGCTCTATAATAATAGATAATGTCATGTTTTAGGCTGATCAGAGCTCTATAATAATAGATAATGTCATGTTTTAGGCTGATCAGAGCTCTATAATAATAGATAATGTCATGTTTATAGGCTGATCAGAGCTCTATAATAATAGATCATGTTGATAGGCTGATCAGAGCTCTATAATAATAGATAATGTCATGTTATAGGCTGATAATAATACAGTGCATTCGGAAAGTATTCAGACCCCTTGACTTTTTCCACATTTTGTTACAGCCTTATTTTAAAATGCAACTGAGCAATCGGGGAAGAAGGGCCTGATGGTCACTCTGACTGAGCTCCTCTGTGGAGATGGGAGATCCTTCCAGAAGGACAACCATCTCTGCAGCATTCCACCAATCAGGCTCTTGCGGTAGAGTGGCCAGACAGAAGCCACTCCTCAGTAAAAGGCACATGACAGCCCGCTTGGAGTTTGCCAAAAGGCACCTTAAGGACTCTCAGACCATGAGAAACAAGATCGAACTCTTTGGCCTGAATGCCAAGTGTCATGTCTGGAGGAAACCTGGCACCATTCCTACGGCGAAACTTGGTGGTGGCAGTATCATGCTGTGGGGATGTTTTTCAGCGGCAGGGACTGGGAGACTATCAGGATCGAGGGAAAGATGAACAGAGCAAAGTACAGAGAGATCCTTGATGAAAACCTTCTCTAGAGCGCTCAGGACCTCAGACTGGGGCAAAGGTTCACCTTCCAGCAGGACAACGACCCTAAGCACACAGCCAAGACAACGCAGGAGTGGCTTTGGGACAAGTCTCTGAATGTCCTTGAGTGGCCCAGCCAGAGCCCGGACTTGAACCCGATCTAATATCTCTGGAGAGACCTGAAAATAGCTGTGCAGCGACACTCCCCATCCAACCTGACAGAGCTTGAGAGGATCTGCAGAGAAGAATGGAGAAACTCCCCATATACAGGTGTGCCAAGCTTGTAGCGTCATACCCAAGAAGACTCGAGGCTGTAATCGCTGCCAAAGGTGCTTCAACAAAGTACTGAGTAAAGTGTCCACCAGGCTTTCACCTCATCAGCCTGGAAGCAGAGGGCTACATACAGGGAAGATCTCAATTGGATCCTCCTGGGTGGAGAAGAGGTGGATTTGGGGCTCAAAAACAACACTTATTTACAGACAAGGTATTTAAGGTATCATTTTGGTTGCTTGTAACTTTTTATTTAAACCTTTTTTGGGGAGTACATACCGGTGGGACAGCAGTACTGATCATAGTTGCTCAGCGAAACTCCATTCTTTGCTTAGTCCAGAACGTATTTTGACATTATTAAGCTTGAAAAGGAGGATCTCCATATTGAACGTCTCCTGTAAGCCCAGATTCTGGTTCAAACGGCTCCTTTAGTCCATTATTAGGCTACTTAATGTAGATTTTACAATTTCTACATTAAAAAGAACATAATCACATGTATCACTTCAGTTGAATGCCGTTTTAAAACCACGTCTCAGTTCAACAACAGTTAGTGATACTATTTTTAAGACAGCACTTACTGGTGTTAATTAGACCTTCAGTCTCTTCCTCCTCCTCCTTCAATGTGACAGTTATCTCTCCCTCCCTCTTCGCTCCAAAAACGGCATCCTCTTCTTTCACGGTAATATTCTCTTCTCTTTTCACTCTTAACGCTTCTTCCTCTTCTTTCACTGTAACTTCTTTCACTTCTTCTTTCACGGTAACATCTTCACCCTCTACTTCTTGTTTTACTGTGACATCTTCCTCATCCTTCTCCTCTTTCACGACAATGTTCGGCCAAAGACCCTCTTTCTCCGTCTCCGTCCTCTTGTTTAGCAGGAGGATAGTAGCTTAGTGAGCTCATGGTCGGAGATGTTAGCATTAGCTAGCTATAGCAACATAAATATTACATTCAAGGGGTAACTAGCTAGCTATACGACATAAGGTGACAGGAGCGCTTTTAAAACACACTGGATAATATACACGAAAGCGTCTAAGAGCTTGAAGCTAACAAGCTACCGAGTTGGCTGACTAGCTGTTGTTGAAGAAGCGTTCCGTCCACTAGATTATACGTCACACTCTGACAGCATCGCCTGAAAGACGCACATCGCCATCTGCTGGCTGGAGTGGGTAACGCAGTTGAGTTTATTTATTATTGTTTATGTCCAATACTTATAAATATATTATTCTCTCCTTTTGGAACCAATGGAATGGTACCTTAAAAGGGGCAATCAGCAGCAAAAACAAGTTCCCTGCCACTGTTTCGGTGAAAAGCTCAGGGACAACCCTGGAGAAATGTAACCACTCAAATTCATAGACAGATGCAAGGATTGACCATCCATGATTTCACAATGATTGGTTTTAACCACGTTTTAAGGTTTTACAGTGTTTGTTTACATTGACTTTGTTTACAAACATTGGTATAAAACAAGCTTATATTTTGGGTGCTGACGGGGTACGACAGTTGGACTAAGCTCATGAGGCATTTATAAATTATATTCTTCAAGAATCAAATGGGTATATATCATTCATTTATAAGTCCACAAATGGATGTAGCAACTGCAGATTGCCTCTTTTGGTATCAAGCTCACCTCAGATATTTGTAAGTATTGTATATTTTCCATAATGTGTGAGACCCAGGTGTGAACTGTAAAGAGTCACCTGTGTTTTCTATGTCTGTGATGCAGGTTTTATGTGTATATGAAGCAATTGTGGCAATAAATCATTCAGGCACTTGTGAGTGCCAGTTGGTGTGTGTGTGTGTGTGTGTGTGTGTGTGTGTGTGTGTGTGTGTGTGTGTGTGTGTGTGTGTGTGTGTGTGTGAGTGATGTTGGGCTGAAGCTACTGACCCGGAAGTTGATGGAAAAGTTATTAATTTCCAGTGCAGCGTTGTAAGGCACTGCATCGCAGTGCTTGAGGCATCACTACAGACCCGGGTTCGATCCCGGGCTGTGTCGCAGCCGGCCGCGACCGGGAGACCCATGACGCTAGCGCACAATTGGCCCAGCGTCGTCCGGGATTAGGCCGGCCGGGATGTCCTTGTCCCATCGCGCTCTAGCGACTCCTGTGGCGGGCCAGGGCGCATGCATGCTGACATGGTCGCCAGTTGTATGGCGTTTCCTCTGAAACATTGGTGCGGCTGGCTTCCGGGTTAAGCGAGCAGTGTGTCAAGAAGCAGTGTCGGCTTGGCGGGGGTCGTGTTTCAGAGGATGCATGGCTCTCGACCTTCGCCTCTCCCGAGTCCGTATGGGAGTTGCAGCGATGGGACAATACTGTTTAGTTTTTTTCTCCATTTAACTAAGTAATAATATTATATTGAGATGTATAAAGAGAAGCATGTGTTGATTAGTGAAGATTTTTAATGAGTGAGAATTTAAACCAAACTTAACATCTACTACACATCTGTATTTAGGCCATTTCTGATTCATTCAGTCAAACAGACAGATAATAACCATTTAGGTCTAACACGTACAGTGCCTTGCAAAATTATTCATCCCCGTTGGCGTTCTTCCTATTTTGTTGAATTACAACCTGTAATTTAAATGGATTTTTATTTGGATTTCATGTAATGGACATAGACAATGAAAGAATATGGCACCACAACAAACCTGCCAAGAGAGGGCCGCCCACCAAAACTCACGGACCAGGCAAGGAGGGCATTAATCAGAGAGGTAACAAAGAGACCAAAGATAACCCTGAAGGAGCTGCAAAGCTCCACAGCGGAGACTAGAGTATCTGTCCATAGGACCACTTTAAGCCGTACACTCCAAGAGCTGGGCTTTACGGAAGAGTGGCCAGAAAAAAGCCATTGCTTAAAGAAGAAAATAAGCAAACACGTTTGGTGTTCGCCAAAAGACATGTGGGAGACTCCCCAAACATATGGAAGAAGGTACTCTGGTCAGATGAGACTAAAATTGAGGTTTTTGTCCATCAAGGAAAACGATATGTCTGGCGCAAACCCAACACCTCTCATCACCCCGAGAACACCATCCATTCATGTTTTTCATTGGCAGGGACTGGGAAACTGGTCAGAATTGAAGGAATGATGAATGGCGCTAAATACAGGGACATTCTTGAGGGAAACCTGTTTCAGTCTTCTAGAGATTTGAGACAGGGACGGAGGTTCACCTTCCAGCAGGACAATGACCCTAAGCATACTGCTAAAGCAACACTCGAGTGGTTTAAAGGGAAACATTTAAATGTCTTGGAATGGCCTAGTCAAAGCCCAGACCTCAATCCAATCGAGAATCTTTTGTCTTATTTCTTGTTTGTTTCACCCCAAAACTTATTTTGCATCTTCAAAGTGGTAGGCATGTTGTGTAAGTCAAATGATACAACCCCCCCCCAAAATCAATTTGTATTCCAGGTTGTAAGGCAAAAAAAAAGGAAAAATGCCAAGGGGGGGTGAATACTTTCGCAAGCCACTGTAACAATACATAGATGTATATAATATAATAATATATATATATATATACAGTGGGGAAAAAAAGTATTTAGTCAGCCACCAATTGTGCAAGTTCTCCCACTTAAAAAGATGAGAGAGGCCTGTAATTTTCATCATAGGTACACGTCAACTATGACAGACAAAATGAGAAAAAAAAATCCAGAAAATCACATTGTAGGATTTTTAATGAATTTATTTACATACACCTTTAGCTTGAAGAGAAGACTACATTCATGAGGTAGTGAGTGTTCTTCAGAACACCGTCATCACATTTACATACACCTTTAGCTTGAAGAGAAGACTACATTCATGAGGTAGTGAGTGTTCTTCAGAACACCGTCATCACATTTACATACACCTTTAGCTTGAAGAGAAGACTACATTCATGAGGTAGTGAGTGTTCTTCAGAACACCGTCATCACATTTACATACACCTTTAGCTTGAAGAGAAGACTACATTCATGAGGTAGTGAGTGTTCTTCAGAACACCGTCATCACATTTACATACACCTTTAGCTTGAAGAGAAGACTACATTCATGAGGTAGTGAGTGTTCTTCAGAACACCGTCATCACATTTACATACACCTTTAGCTTGAAGAGAAGACTACATTCATGAGGTAGTGAGTGTTCTTCAGAACACCGTCATCACATTTACATACACCTTTAGCTTGAAGAGAAGACTACATTCATGAGGTAGTGAGTGTTCTTCAGAACACCGTCATCACATTTACATACACCTTTAGCTTGAAGAGAAGACTACATTCATGAGGTAGTGAGTGTTCTTCAGAACACCGTCATCACATTTACATACACCTTTAGCTTGAAGAGAAGACTACATTCATGAGGTAGTGAGTGTTCTTCAGAACACCGTCATCACATTTACATACACCTTTAGCTTGAAGAGAAGACTACATTCATGAGGTAGTGAGTGTTCTTCAGAACACCGTCATCACATTTACATACACCTTTTAGCTTGAAGAGAAGACTACATTCATGAGGTAGTGAGTGTTCTTCAGAACACCGTCATCACATTTACATACACCTTTAGCTTGAAGAGAAGACTACATTCATGAGGTAGTGAGTGTTCTTCAGAACACCGTCATCACATTTACATACACCTTTAGCTTGAAGAGAAGACTACATTCATGAGGTAGTGAGTGTTCTTCAGAACACCGTCATCACATTTACATACACCTTTAGCTTGAAGAGAAGACTACATTCATGAGGTAGTGAGTGTTCTTCAGAACACCGTCATCAATTTACATACACCTTTAGCTTGAAGAGAAGACTACATTCATGAGGTAGTGAGTGTTCTTCAGAACACCGTCATCACATTTACATACACCTTTAGCTTGAAGAGAAGACTACATTCATGAGGTAGTGAGTGTTCTTCAGAACACCGTCATCACATTTACATACACCTTTAGCTTGAAGAGAAGACTACATTCATGAGGTAGTGAGTGTTCTTCAGAACACCGTCATCACATTTACATACACCTTTAGCTTGAAGAGAAGACTACATTCATGAGGTAGTGAGTGTTCTTCAGAACACCGTCATCACATTTACATACACCTTTAGCTTGAAGAGAAGACTACATTCATGAGGTAGTGAGTGTTCTTCAGAACACCGTCATCACATTTACATACACCTTTAGCTTGAAGAGAAGACTACATTCATGAGGTAGTGAGTGTTCTTCAGAACACCGTCATCACATTTACATACACCTTTAGCTTGAAGAGAAGACTACATTCATGAGGTAGTGAGTGTTCTTCAGAACACCGTCATCACATTTACATACACCTTTAGCTTGAAGAGAAGACTACATTCATGAGGTAGTGAGTGTTCTTCAGAACACCGTCATCACATTTACATACACCTTTAGCTTGAAGAGAAGACTACATTCATGAGGTAGTGAGTGTTCTTCAGAACACCGTCATCACATTTACATACACCTTTAGCTTGAAGAGAAGACTACATTCATGAGGTAGTGAGTGTTCTTCAGAACACCGTCATCACATTTACATACACCTTTAGCTTGAAGAGAAGACTACATTCATGAGGTAGTGAGTGTTCTTCAGAACACCGTCATCACATTTACATACACCTTTAGCTTGAAGAGAAGACTACATTCATGAGGTAGTGAGTGTTCTTCAGAACACCGTCATCACATTTACATACACCTTTAGCTTGAAGAGAAGACTACATTCATGAGGTAGTGAGTGTTCTTCAGAACACCGTCATCACATTTACATACACCTTTAGCTTGAAGAGAAGACTACATTCATGAGGTAGTGAGTGTTCTTCAGAACACCGTCATCACATTTACATACACCTTTAGCTTGAAGAGAAGACTACATTCATGAGGTAGTGAGTGTTCTTCAGAACACCGTCATCACATTTACATACACCTTTAGCTTGAAGAGAAGACTACATTCATGAGGTAGTGAGTGTTCTTCAGAACACCGTCATCACATTTACATACACCTTTAGCTTGAAGAGAAGACTACATTCATGAGGTAGTGAGTGTTCTTCAGAACACCGTCATCACATTTACATACACCTTTAGCTTGAAGAGAAGACTACATTCATGAGGTAGTGAGTGTTCTTCAGAACACCGTCATCACATTTACATACACCTTTAGCTTGAAGAGAAGACTACATTCATGAGGTAGTGAGTGTTCTTCAGAACACCGTCATCACATTTACATACACCTTTAGCTTGAAGAGAAGACTACATTCATGAGGTAGTGAGTGTTCTTCAGAACACCGTCATCACATTTACATACACCTTTAGCTTGAAGAGAAGACTACATTCATGAGGTAGTGAGTGTTCTTCAGAACACCGTCATCACATTTACATACACCTTTAGCTTGAAGAGAAGACTACATTCATGAGGTAGTGAGTGTTCTTCAGAACACCGCCATCACATTTACATACACCTTTAGCTTGAAGAGAAGACTACATTCATGAGGTAGTGAGTGTTCTTCAGAACACCGTCATCACATTTACATACACCTTTAGCTTGAAGAGAAGACTACATTCATGAGGTAGTGAGTGTTCTTCAGAACACCGTCATCACATTTACATACACCTTTAGCTTGAAGAGAAGCTACATTCATGAGGTAGTGAGTGTTCTTCAGAACACCGTCATCACATTTACATACACCTTTAGCTTGGAAGAGAAGACTACATTCATGAGGTAGTGAGTGTTCTTCAGAACACCGTCATCACATTTACATACACCTTTAGCTTGAAGAGAAGACTACATTCATGAGGTAGTGAGTGTTCTTCAGAACACCGTCATCACATTTACATACACCTTTAGCTTGAAGAGAAGACTACATTCATGAGGTAGTGAGTGTTCTTCAGAACACCGTCATCACATTTACATACACCTTTAGCTTGAAGAGAAGACTACATTCATGAGGTAGTGAGTGTTCTTCAGAACACCGTCATCACATTTACATACACCTTTAGCTTGAAGAGAAGACTACATTCATGAGGTAGTGAGTGTTCTTCAGAACACCGTCATCACATTTACATACACCTTTAGCTTGAAGAGAAGACTACATTCATGAGGTAGTGAGTGTTCTTCAGAACACCGTCATCACATTTACATACACCTTTAGCTTGAAGAGAAGACTACATTCATGAGGTAGTGAGTGTTCTTCAGAACACCGTCATCACATTTACATACACCTTTAGCTTGAAGAGAAGACTACATTCATGAGGTAGTGAGTGTTCTTCAGAACACCGTCATCACATTTACATACACCTTTAGCTTGAAGAGAAGACTACATTCATGAGGTAGTGAGTGTTCTTCAGAACACCGTCATCACATTTACATACACCTTTAGCTTGAAGAGAAGACTACATTCATGAGGTAGTGAGTGTTCTTCAGAACACCGTCATCACATTTACATACACCTTTAGCTTGAAGAGAAGACTACATTCATGAGGTAGTGAGTGTTCTTCAGAACACCGTCATCACATTTACATACACCTTTAGCTTGAAGAGAAGACTACATTCATGAGGTAGTGAGTGTTCTTCAGAACACCGTCATCACATTTACATACACCTTTAGCTTGAAGAGAAGACTACATTCATGAGGTAGTGAGTGTTCTTCAGAACACCGTCATCACATTTACATACACCTTTAGCTTGAAGAGAAGACTACATTCATGAGGTAGTGAGTGTTCTTCAGAACACCGTCATCACATTTACATACACCTTTAGCTTGAAGAGAAGACTACATTCATGAGGTAGTGAGTGTTCTTCAGAACACCGTCATCACATTTACATACACCTTTAGCTTGAAGAGAAGACTACATTCATGAGGTAGTGAGTGTTCTTCAGAACACCGTCATCACATTTACATACACCCTTTAGCTTGAAGAGAAGACTACATTCATGAGGTAGTGAGTGTTCTTCAGAACACCGTCATCACATTTACATACACCTTTAGCTTGGAAGAGAAGACTACATTCATGAGGTAGTGAGTGTTCTTCAGAACACCGTCATCACATTTACATACACCTTTAGCTTGAAGAGAAGACTACATTCATGAGGTAGTGAGTGTTCTTCAGAACACCGTCATCACATTTACATACACCTTTAGCTTGAAGAGAAGACTACATTCATGAGGTAGTGAGTGTTCTTCAGAACACCGTCATCACATTTACATACACCTTTAGCTTGAAGAGAAGACTACATTCATGAGGTAGTGAGTGTTCTTCAGAACACCGTCATCACATTTACATACACCTTTAGCTTGAAGAGAAGACTACATTCATGAGGTAGTGAGTGTTCTTCAGAACACCGTCATCACATTTACATACACCTTTAGCTTGAAGAGAAGACTACATTCATGAGGTAGTGAGTGTTCTTCAGAACACCGTCATCACATTTACATACACCTTTAGCTTGAAGAGAAGACTACATTCATGAGGTAGTGAGTGTTCTTCAGAACACCGTCATCACATTTACATACACCTTTAGCTTGAAGAGAAGACTACATTCATGAGGTAGTGAGTGTTCTTCAGAACACCGTCATCACATTTACATACACCTTTAGCTTGAAGAGAAGACTACATTCATGAGGTAGTGAGTGTTCTTCAGAACACCGTCATCACATTTACATACACCTTTAGCTTGAAGAGAAGACTACATTCATGAGGTAGTGAGTGTTCTTCAGAACACCGTCATCACATTTACATACACCTTTAGCTTGAAGAGAAGACTACATTCATGAGGTAGTGAGTGTTCTTCAGAACACCGTCATCACATTTACATACACCTTTAGCTTGAAGAGAAGACTACATTCATGAGGTAGTGAGTGTTCTTCAGAACACCGTCATCACATTTACATACACCTTTAGCTTGAAGAGAAGACTACATTCATGAGGTAGTGAGTGTTCTTCAGAACACCGTCATCACATTTACATACACCTTTAGCTTGAAGAGAAGACTACATTCATGAGGTAGTGAGTGCTTCTTCAGAACACCGTCATCACATTTACATACACCTTTAGCTTGAAGAGAAGACTACATTCATGAGGTAGTGAGTGTTCTTCAGAACACCGTCATCACATTTACATACACCTTTAGCTTGAAGAGAAGACTACATTCATGAGGTAGTGAGTGTTCTTCAGAACACCGTCATCACATTTACATACACCTTTAGCTTGAAGAGAAGACTACATTCATGAGGTAGTGAGTGTTCTTCAGAACACCGTCATCACATTTACATACACCTTTAGCTTGAAGAGAAGACTACATTCATGAGGTAGTGAGTGTTCTTCAGAACACCGTCATCACATTTACATACACCTTTAGCTTGAAGAGAAGACTACATTCATGAGGTAGTGAGTGTTCTTCAGAACACCGTCATCACATTTACATACACCTTTAGCTTGAAGAGAAGACTACATTCATGAGGTAGTGAGTGTTCTTCAGAACACCGTCATCACATTTACATACACCTTTAGCTTGAAGAGAAGACTACATTCATGAGGTAGTGAGTGTTCTTCAGAACACCGTCATCACATTTACATACACCTTTAGCTTGAAGAGAAGACTACATTCATGAGGTAGTGAGTGTTCTTCAGAACACCGTCATCACATTTACATACACCTTTAGCTTGAAGAGAAGACTACATTCATGAGGTAGTGAGTGTTCTTCAGAACACCGTCATCACATTTACATACACCTTTAGCTTGAAGAGAAGACTACATTCATGAGGTAGTGAGTGTTCTTCAGAACACCATCATCACATTTACATACACCTTTAGCTTGAAGAGAAGACTACATTCATGAGGTAGTGAGTGTTCTTTCAGAACACCGTCATCACATTTACATACACCTTTAGCTTGAAGAGAAGACTACATTCATGAGGTAGTGAGTGTTCTTCAGAACACCGTCATCACATTTACATACACCTTTAGCTTGAAGAGAAGACTACATTCATGAGGTAGTGAGTGTTCTTCAGAACACCGTCATCACATTTACATACACCTTTAGCTTGAAGAGAAGACTACATTCATGAGGTAGTGAGTGTTCTTCAGAACACCGTCATCACATTTACATACACCTTTAGCTTGAAGAGAAGACTACATTCATGAGGTAGTGAGTGTTCTTCAGAACACCGTCATCACATTTACATACACCTTTAGCTTGAAGAGAAGACTACATTCATGAGGTAGTGAGTGTTCTTCAGAACACCGTCATCACATTTACATACACCTTTAGCTTGAAGAGAAGACTACATTCATGAGGTAGTGAGTGTTCTTCAGAACACCGTCATCACATTTACATACACCTTTAGCTTGAAGAGAAGACTACATTCATGAGGTAGTGAGTGTTCTTCAGAACACCGTCATCACATTTACATACACCTTTAGCTTGAAGAGAAGACTACATTCATGAGGTAGTGAGTGTTCTTCAGAACACCGTCATCACATTTACATACACCTTTAGCTTGAAGAGAAGACTACATTCATGAGGTAGTGAGTGTTCTTCAGAACACCGTCATCACATTTACATACACCTTTAGCTTGAAGAGAAGACTACATTCATGAGGGTAGTGAGTGTTCTTCAGAACACCGTCATCACATTTACATACACCTTTAGCTTGAAGAGAAGACTACATTCATGAGGTAGTGAGTGTTCTTCAGAACACCGTCATCACATTTACATACACCTTTAGCTTGAAGAGAAGACTATATTCATGAGGTAGTGAGTGTTCTTCAGAACACCGTCATCACATTTACATACACCTTTAGCTTGAAGAGAAGACTACATTCATGAGGTAGTGAGTGTTCTTCAGAACACCGTCATCACATTTACATACACCTTTAGCTTGAAGAGAAGACTACATTCATGAGGTAGTGAGTGTTCTTCAGAACACCGTCATCACATTTACATACACCTTTAGCTTGAAGAGAAGACTACATTCATGAGGTAGTGAGTGTTCTTCAGAACACCGTCATCACATTTACATACACCTTTAGCTTGAAGAGAAGACTACATTCATGAGGTAGTGAGTGTTCTTCAGAACACCGTCATCACATTTACATACACCTTTAGCTTGAAGAGAAGACTACATTCATGAGGTAGTGAGTGTTCTTCAGAACACCGTCATCACATTTACATACACCTTTAGCTTGAAGAGAAGACTACATTCATGAGGTAGTGAGTGTTCTTCAGAACACCGTCATCACATTTACATACACCTTTTAGCTTGAAGAGAAGACTACATTCATGAGGTAGTGAGTGTTCTTCAGAACACCGTCATCACATTTACATACACCTTTAGCTTGAAGAGAAGACTACATTCATGAGGTAGTGAGTGTTCTTCAGAACACCGTCATCACATTTACATACACCTTTAGCTTGAAGAGAAGACTACATTCATGAGGTAGTGAGTGTTCTTCAGAACACCCCGTCATCACATTTACATACACCTTTAGCTTGGAAGAGAAGACTACATTCATGAGGTAGTGAGTGTTCTTCAGAACACCGTCATCACATTTACATACACCTTTAGCTTGAAGAGAAGACTACATTCATGAGGTAGTGAGTGTTCTTCAGAACACCGTCATCACATTTACATACACCTTTAGCTTGAAGAGAAGACTACATTCATGAGGTAGTGAGTGTTCTTCAGAACACCGTCATCACATTTACATACACCTTTAGCTTGAAGAGAAGACTACATTCATGAGGTAGTGAGTGTTCTTCAGAACACCGTCATCACATTTACATACACCTTTAGCTTGAAGAGAAGACTACATTCATGAGGTAGTGAGTGTTCTTCAGAACACCGTCATCACATTTACATACACCTTTAGCTTGAAGAGAAGACTACATTCATGAGGTAGTGAGTGTTCTTCAGAACACCGTCATCACATTTACATACACCTTTAGCTTGAAGAGAAGACTACATTCATGAGGTAGTGAGTGTTCTTCAGAACACCGTCATCACATTTACATACACCTTTAGCTTGAAGAGAAGACTACATTCATGAGGTAGTGAGTGTTCTTCAGAACACCGTCATCACATTTACATACACCTTTAGCTTGAAGAGAAGACTACATTCATGAGGTAGTAGTGTTCTTCAGAACACCGTCATCACATTTACATACACCTTTAGCTTGAAGAGAAGACTACATTCATGAGGTAGTGAGTGTTCTTCAGAACACCGTCATCACATTTACATACACCTTTAGCTTGAAGAGAAGACTACATTCATGAGGTAGTGAGTGTTCTTCAGAACACCGCATCACATTTACATACACCTTTAGCTTGAAGAGAAGACTACATTCATGAGGTAGTGAGTGTTCTTCAGAACACCGTCATCACATTTACATACACCTTTAGCTTGAAGAGAAGACTACATTCATGAGGTAGTGAGTGTTCTTCAGAACACCGTCATCACATTTACATACACCTTTAGCTTGAAGAGAAGACTACATTCATGAGGTAGTGAGTGTTCTTCAGAACACCGGTCATCACATTTACAACACCTTTAGCTTGAAGAGAAGACTACATTCATGAGGTAGTGAGTGTTCTTCAGAACACCGTCATCACATTTACATACACCTTTAGCTTGAAGAGAAGACTACATTCATGAGGTAGTGAGTGTTCTTCAGAACACCGTCATCACATTTACATACACCTTTAGCTTGAAGAGAAGACTACATTCATGAGGTAGTGAGTGTTCTTCAGAACACCGTCATCACATTTACATACACCTTTAGCTTGAAGAGAAGACTACATTCATGAGGTAGTGAGTGTTCTTCAGAACACCGTCATCACATTTACATACACCTTTAGCTTGGAAGAGAAGACTACATTCATGAGGTAGTGAGTGTTCTTCAGAACACCGTCATCACATTTACATACCACCTTTAGCTTGAAGAGAAGACTACATTCATGAGGTAGTGAGTGTTCTTCAGAACACCGCCATCACATTTACATACACCTTTAGCTTGAAGAGAAGACTACATTCATGAGGTAGTGAGTGTTCTTCAGAACACCGTCATCACATTTACATACACCTTTAGCTTGAAGAGAAGACTACATTCATGAGGTAGTGAGTGTTCTTCAGAACACCGTCATCACATTTACATACACCTTTAGCTTGAAGAGAAGACTACATTCATGAGGTAGTGAGTGTTCTTCAGAACACCGTCATCACATTTACATACACCTTTAGCTTGAAGAGAAGGCTACATTCATGAGGTAGTGAGTGTTCTTCAGAACACCGCATCACATTTACATACACCTTTAGCTTGAAGAGAAGACTACATTCATGAGGTAGTGAGTGTCCTTCAGAACACCGTCATCACATTTACATACACCTTTAGCTTGAAGAGAAGACTACATTCATGAGGTAGTGAG